>NC_081186.1:78054422-78170884 GCF_029867415.1 Vicia villosa | reverse complement strand
CTTTATTATAATATTTTTATATGAAGATGTGACACTCTTGTTGTTGATTTGTGATTCAATATTTATTATTTACCCGAAAAGAATATCTTAGAGTGTAAAAGGGCGTTACACCATGAGGGTGGCTCCTATGTGTAGGGAACCTCCAAACTTAGTTACTTAAGTAAATATTTTTAAAATGTTGTTTTTTTTGTAATTATTTTTTAAAATCTAGTTATTTCAATTTTTTCGATGTTTGATTGTAAAAAAAGATTTAAAATATATATGAGAAATGGATTAAATTTAATGTACTATTTGATATTAAAATTGAAAGAAGAAATAAAAAAGTGTAATATATATATATATATATATATATAAATTACAATCATCAACATAAACAACCTAGAATTCACCATAAACAATCATCAACATAAACAACCTAGAGTTCAAAATAAAAGAACTTACAATTTGTTGATGATTGGAGTTGATGGTGAATGAGACTTTGAATTCTTGTCAATAGTTGGAATAAGTTGTAGAGCAAATTATATTTGTGTAGTAGTTGGAAGAAATGGGTGTTGTGTTGAAATATTTGTGTTTTAGGTAGAATGAAAAGAGGGGGAGGCTGTTTTGAATTAACAGAAAAATGCAGTTATCGTCGGAGATGCTTCTTCAAAATAATTTTTATGATGTTTTCGAAGATGCATTTTCGAAAACACATATTTTATATAAAAAAAATATTGATTTCGGAGATGCAACTTCGAAATAACCCTTTTTTACGTCTTCAAAGATGCATCTCTGAATTATAGGGGCATTTATTGAATTTCTCTAGGGATTGCCAAGAAAGCAAAGATGTGGATAAAGAAATTGTCTAAAATAAAATACAAAGCTTGTAAATATTGACTACTGTCTAGACTTATCAATGGAAATATTTTTTTTTATTTTTTTTAGTTGTGTAATCCCAAAAAAAAAGAGTCAAAGTTAGTGCTATAAAAAATCGAAATGCTTTTGAGAATGCTAGAAGAAAATAAATTTCTTTATTCTTAATTTTGATTTACCGACTTTTTTTTTAGTTATCAAATATTTAAACAGATCAAATATTTTCCGCGCATGGTTCACGAATTTTATGGTCGCCCGTTCGTGTCACAACAAAAACAAAAATAAAAAATATTGTTAGTAAGACCGTTAGGAAAAAGTGGAATAAAAACTTAAATAAAAATCGGTTAAATTATAAAATGTAATTAAAAAAACTACCTCTCCCTCCCAAACACGTCGAGCAGCGTGTTTATGGTAGTAAACCAACACAGATGTATCTGTAGTCCCTCCCAGGTAGTCCTCCTCTTGTGCATGCATCCTCGTCGTGCTCAGGGTGAACATCGAGTATCTCCTCCCCTTCAACTCCCATCTCCTCCTCATCCTCACGGGGAACCAGTGTCGTCTGGTTCTCCCTACCCTATATAAGTCGTGCCTGGTTTCTTGAAATTTTCCTGAAAAATTTGAAACCGGTAAGACGACGAAACAATTAAGAAAATAAAAAAAATAATAATTCAGACTACATTTTGGAAGTGCATTTCCGAAACTGGTCAGAGGTCTACGAGACTCCATTTATCCAGAAACCCACTTCTTGCCCTAAATGCTTCAAAATCCATTTTTTTTCCTTTCTAAACACACTCGTTGACATACAATAACTTAACCCTATAACATTTTGCTAATTTATAAATGCCCTAATAACATAAACAACCTAGAAATCAAAATAAGAGAACTTACAATTTGTTGATGATTGGAGTTGATGTTGAATGAGATTTTGAATGCTTATTAATAGTTGGAATGAGTTGTAGAGAAAATTATGTTTGTGTAGTAGTTGGAAGAAATAGGTGTTGTGTTGAAAAATTTGTGTTTTAGGTAGAATCAAAAGAGGGGGAGACTGTTTTGAATTAACAGAAAAATGCAGGTATCTTTGGAGATGCATCTTCGAAATTATTTTTTGTTGTTTTCGGAGATGCATCTCCGTAAAACACCTTTTATTTAAATAATTGATTTCGGAGATACAACTTCGAAATAACCCTTTTTTACGTCTTCAGAGATGCATCTCCAAATTATAGGGGAATTTATGGAATTTTGCTAGGGATTGCCAAGAAGGCAAGGAAGTGGATAAAGAAATTACCTAAAATAAAATACAAAGCTTGTATATATTGATTACAGTCCACACTTATCAATAGGAATAAATTTTTTTTTGAGTTGTTTAATCCCAAAAAGAAAAGAGTCAAAGTTAGTGCTATAAAAAAATTGAAATGCTATAAGGAAAAATCAAATTAATATGAGATGACTGATAACTTTCTCCAATTTTTCTCTGGTTAAGTTTTAATGTTTCTTACTACACTTTAAGGCCAAAACGAATGGGACTTGAATCTATGGCCTGTTGATTGAAAGAGAGGGGTGCTAAAGGAGTGATTTTATATAAGGATGATTTTACCATATTTGTTGAAACAGTGAACCCTAACCCCCTTTTCATTTGATTCTCAGATTCCGCCATGGATCTCGATTATTTGTTTCCAGAAACCAAATCAATCCTCAATACTAATTCAATTAAAACTCCTTCTCTTTCTCCTTCGACCACTCTGAAACCTCAGTCTGGAAAGTATTTCGCTTAAGATTTGAAAGGGGTTTGTAATATTCCCATATCGCAGCTCCCTCAACCCATTATCAAAATGGATCGCCCTTATATCACCATACCGGAGGAAGAATGTGAAGCAGGAATCGATGAATGTAAGAACAATCTTTATGGGAGAGTTTTGTGGCCAAAGGGAACTGCGCCACTTGTTGTGGCTACGCTCAGGAAAAAGCATGCTCTTATTTGGCCAGAAGTGAAGAACTGGGGTGTTCAGTCATTGAGTAAAGGATAATATGAATTTACTTTCTCAGGTACAGAAGATATGCGCAAGGATTGGGATCTATCAGCTTAAATCCAAGTTCTTTAAAGTTGTTTGCTTTGACCAGGGATTTCAATTCATCAGTACAAAACAACATTTCTACTCAAGTGTGAGTTAAATTCTATGGGTTGTCACAGGAATACTAGAGGCCGCAGATATTTACTATTTCTAGCCACATTGGTACACCGGTTTGTGTGGATGCTGCAACATCTAAGTCTATGGTGGACCGTACCTTTGGGCAATTCATTCGAGTTTTGATAGATATGGACTTGGCGCTTACTTTGAATCATAATGTCTTGGTTGAAAGAGAAGGCTATGCATTTTTTCAGATATGGAATATGAAAACTTACCCAAGTTCTGCAGTCTTTACAGAAAAATGGATCATGTGGTACACAATTGCAGAATGCTAAGAACCCCAAAAAGCTCTTATGTTCCAAAGCCGCGGGAACCTAAAATTTAGAAAACGAATGCTCTTGAGTTAGATGTAGCTCGTAATGACATTGGTGTTTCCTAACCTGCTGAGGATGTTCAACCATATTTTTCTTTATACAATGTCTCAACCGGTCGAATAACACAGAGGCATTAAACTCCAAGATTATATGGATGTTAACGCCAAACCTATCTTTAGAATCTAAAGCTAAAAGAAATCCCCCTAATCTGGAATCATGATCTATATGCCTATAACGACGCAAATCTAAAGCATTTAAGCAAAAAGATCAATGAAACACCGACAAAGATTTATAAAGTAAACTTTATACAACAAAAGAGTAACAAATATACAAAGGGTTAGAGTAAACTTACAAACAAACCCAACAAATAGAGAATACATAGAGATAATAGAAGAAGAATCACAAATCTCTCGGTTTGTCAACTCTGATTGATGAGCAATCCGACTCTGGATCATCAAAATGAAAGCCCCATTGTTGTTTTCATGCCCTCTCTATTAAAAAATGGTTGTGATGGTGTTGGGACTCAAAAATAACCAACCCATGTCTAAAAAATAATCACATTTCCCCTATTATTGAATTCCAAAGTCGCAGGGCACGCTTCACGCACTCAGAAGGCGCTTCGTGCGGTCTATGTTGTCATGAAAAAATCAGTACTAATATTTTTTCCATAACTCGAGAACCGTAACTCCTATTTGCGCCCGGTTCAAAGTGTTGGAAAGCATATTAAATTTCCTATCTAAAAATGACTTAATATATACAAAATTGATGATTTTTATCATATTTTTTTTGAGCCTTATTCATTGATGAATTGCTCAAAATCGTGCATTTGAAGCGGTGTGATCGACACTTTATTGCTCATGCTCCAAATATGGATCAATACCCACAAATAAATAGAAAAATATTAAACGGTACATAAATGAATAAAAAACTCGAAGAATACCTAATATGTACAAACATAACGAAAACGTGTGTATTCACGCACAAGTTGAGGAAAAAGAGACCATAAGTGCCGCAAAACTATATACAAAAATAACTACACTTTAGCACTTATAAAACTATCCCTAAAAAAACTTGTTTGTCCTCAAACAAAGGTCAAATAAATCAAATAATCAAAAGTAATAAACTAAAAAATTGTGAATCAACAAGTTTTTAAAACGAAAGACAAATGTACGGTTCAAACAAAAACGCACAACAAGATAAATACTTATCACAATCCTACAATGACAACATAGCTCACATCATGAATCACACCTAGCAAAAATCATGTTAATCATTCTAAAATAATACAAGCTCACATCATGAATCACACCTAGCAAAATTCATCAATAGATGAAAAATACACAAAGGTGAGGGACTTTGACACTCATCCAACAATTTTGCAGCAAACAAAAGACTAAATTATGTATTCATCCAAAAATCATATTAAAAATAGAAAATCAAGAATCACAAGGGTTTTTCAAGATTGTAATGTAGATTGGTTAACAAACAAAGGATAATTCCTAAAGTTAGTCGAAACAAAAACTTGCTTAAACCTAAGGGAGTCTTCAATCCACAAAGTTTCAAGCAACAAAATTTCAATCAAACTTCTTCTTTATCTCAAGTTGTCCAACCAAAACATACTACTTATTTGCACAATTATTCCATACTCTTTTTTCTTTTTCTTTTTCAATTATTTTTCTCTTTTTTTTTTTTATTTTTCTCTTCTTTGTTTTTCACATTTTTTATTTTTCAACCTCATAGCAACAACCAAATAAGTAGCAACAATTTATGTATCCAACTTGAATTCGACCAATATCAAAGTGTGAATACTCCATAATTTATAAGGCAAGGTAAAAATTCAAACCAAAAATCAAGGTTGAGGGTTCAAGAAAATAAAGAATCAACATCCATACAAAAAGGAGAACCAAACACTCATAGACAAGTATTTAGCAAAACATTATGGACATTGGCAAAATGCTCAAAAGGGATACAAATGATCAACACTCACAAGGTGAATTGACTATTTGGTCACGATAGTTGTGCTCAAAATGAAACAAAAATTTACTTGATCCTTTTCATGCATTCATACAATCAACACAAATAAAATATTAAGCATAATAAAATCTAGTTAAAACAAGAATTGTGGCTTCCAACATATGTGAACAATGGAAAGCTTCCTCACATTTATGGATAAAAAGGGAACTAAAGTTATTCAATCAAAAAGCAAGTAGTGCACAAAGAATGAATGGCATGATAATTATACAAATGATAAGTTTCATAAATATGCTATGCTATACAAAGCGATAAACGAGTACCTGGCGTGTATCAAATTTGAATAATATCATTACCGCACACTTGGCATGTTGAAAAAATCAAACTCAGAGAATCACCAAATGCGACTTCAAGTGATCGGGCCAAAATTTGAGTCCAAACAAAAACAAAAAGAATTAAAAATATTACTATTAATTACTATACTATAAAGCCTTGGTGGAAGTGGGAAAAAGGAGAGGCAAGTGGAAAAATGAAAAGAACTCATTGGCTCTGCACAGCAGCGCACGCTAAGCAAGCCACACCAGAACTAGAAAAACCAGTCCAGCAAGCAGCAACTTTGATGAAACTCCACTTAACTTTTACATATCTCATTTACATAACTCAACAAAATTTACCAAAGTTTGGGTACCTCCCAACAAGCGCTTGTTTTATATCATCATATCGACGCATTTATTGTGTCAGGGTAGTAACTTCCTCCTCGAAATGCTATTTTTACAAAATGGAATGAGGAAAATGAATAAACAAGTTGAAAAGGGAAGATTTGTATCTAAAGAGCTAACCCGAGTTCAACTTGTTTAGTCAGCTCACCAAACAAAATTGAAGTATGTATAACTATACACAAGTATACAAGTATCAATACATATGACATCTACAAAACTCAAACACAAAGAAACTATCACAATGCGATCCAATAGAAACACTGATTCTCGACAACTACGCCATTTTGTTGAAGCAGTAGAAGGAAAGCAACAAAATATTTGGAAATATTATTTTGGTAATTTATCATCTCCATAGGGATTGGTTGGAAAGAATTGTCGTTCTACGCATTCTTAGTTCTTGAGTTTAGGTTAAATGAGTTTTAAAGTAAAGTTCAAAAAAGTAAATTATAAACAGAAAATAAATGCACTTTCGAGTGGAGAAACTAATCCGGCACGAATGTAAACTACTCGTCAAAAATTTAAACATATCACTCAGATGCATTTAACTTACAATACTCATCATAATCACAAAAATATACCTCACATGAATGTCCAATTCTCCAACACCGACGAGGGTTCAACCATAGTGCTCTTTCGACAAAGTCTCAACCGGTCGAATAACACTGAGACATTAAACTCTGATATTATATAGATGTTAACCCCAAATCTATCTCTAGAATCTAAAGCTAACAGATATCTCCCTAATCAAGATTCATGAGATATATGTGTATGACATCACAAATCGAAAGCAATTAAGCAAAAAAAACAAAGAAACACCACAAAGATTTGTAAAGCAAACTTTATACAATAATAGAGTAACAAATATACATAGGTTTAGAGTAAAATTACAAAAAAAACCAAAAAATAAAGAATACATAGAGATAAGAGAAGAAGAATCACAAATCTCCCGGGTTGTCAACTCCGATTGATGAGCAATTCGATTCTGGATCATCAAAATGAAAGCTCCATTGTTGTTTTCAAGCCCTCTCTATTAAAAAAATGGTTGTCATGGTGTTGGGACTCAAAAATACCCAACCCATACCTAAAAAAATCATATTTTCCCTATTTATTGAATTTCAAAGTTGCAGGAAGCGCTTTGCGCACTCAGAAGGCGCTCTGTGCTATCATGAAAAAAATCAGCAATATTATTTTTGCCATAACTTGAGAGCAGTAACTCTGATTTGTGCCCGATTCGAAGCGTTGGAAAGCCTATTAAATATTCTATCTAAAAATGACTTAATATATACAAAATTTATATTTTTTCTCATATTTGTTTTGAGCCTTATTTGTTGATGAATTGCTCAAAATCGTGCGTTTGAAGCGGTGTGTTTGACACTTTATTGCTCATGCTCCAAATATTCATCAGTACCTACAAAATGAATAGAAAACTATTAAACGGTACATAAATGAATCGAAAAATAGAATAATACCTAATATGTATAAATATAACAAAAATGTATGCATTCACGCTCAAGTTGAGGAAAAAGAGACGATAAGTGTTGTAACTATATACAAAAATAACTGCACTTTGGCACTTATCAATATATGATAGGCCTTTATGTGAAGGATCAATGCTCCTTCACTAATTTATGGTAACTTCCATGTTATTAGATGATAGCCAATATTACATACATGGAAAACAATGATGCTTCTCCTAGCCTTGAAACTAAAGGAAATACTCTAGGTTTCTAAAAAAAATACTTAGAATAGAGAGTTTCGACATTTGCCAAAATAGAAAATCAGAAAGCTTTCAACGTTGTCCTAACTCTTCTCATCTATGGGATCCTCTTATTTCTTAATATAGAATATTTCGTTCATATGACCGCTATTGGTATTTTCTTGTCCCAGACATCGGTTCCTACCTTGTTAATGTCTATTATTACCTCCATTTTAGACATGATAAGAAATTAGGGATGATTCTATGTTTCACTCCCCTACTTTATAATTGGTTTTTAACTCATTTATCTGTCGCACGCTCGCAAAAATAGAACAACAGAGTCGCCACTAATATATTTATCCCATCGAGGGAAAGGAATATCAAAAAACCTGGAATAAAAAAAAGGATAATAAAAGCTCTTGCGACCAAAGATCGGGTAAGCAGTCGGTTACGCAAGGGTGTTTACTATAAATCTAAATCTTAATGCTAAGGGAATTCATGCAAAAAAAAGGAAACACGGGGAAATAAGGTTTATAAATAGTTGTGCTCGCTTAGGCCCAACGACCTAATGCATACGTATCCTTTTCGGGAATCAGAGTGCCGTAGTTCGGCTCAATAGTTTTTGTTTTTTTTGTGTTTCTTAGTGGACGAAGTTACATTCACAATCTAGCATTAGAACAACAGCTCGTTGAGTGGAGTCTTATGCGTTACCTGTCTGTGATCGAAAGGAAGCAACATGTCCGATTAATGGGAAAGAAAGCCCTAGGGGCAAGAGAAAGAATGCCTCGGAGGCAAGAGAGAAGAGAGAAAATTGGTTTGTATTTTTTAGGTGTAATTCCATGATGAACAAAACCCACTACTAGGCTTCGCACCACTTCATTACTTTGTTTTAATTTGAACATTTATTAGATGTTTTAAGTGTTTTTGGTTAGGTGTCTTTTAAAGGGAATTTATTTGTGACTTGAATCATACCCCAAAAGTTTAAGTGTTTAGAGAAATACACCAAGGCATACACCAAGGCATACACCTCAATCATTTCTCTAAATAACGGTTAAGAAATACATTGAGGCCTACACCTCAATCATTTCTCCCACTAAGTAGAAAATAAATACACTGGGGCCTACGCCCCAATCATTTCTTTCCCATTATAAAAAGAAGTAGTAGCATGATTCGCGTCGTCCTTTATTAAATGTTTTAAAGTTGAAAAGGGAAAATAAGGGAATCTAGTCTTATATGAACTAAGAGAAGTGTCTAAGTCCTAAATTGTCAAATTAAGATTCTACCTAAAATTATAGGATTTTTGAGAGAAAAGACTAACCTAAAGGTTATGTGAATATTATAGGTCCTAAGAACTAAAGGGAACGTACAAATGAGATCAAAATTATAGGTAAAAATCAATGTAAACATGATACAATATTAGTACAAAAATTGAATTAAAAAAGGCTTGAAACATAGCATCTAAACATGAAAATAAAGATGCAAAATATAGTACAAAATTGAATTAAGGACTATTTATTTTTTATGATTTTATGTGTCAAAAGGAATTCTAATTTGAACAAAAGAAATTAAAATGATTAACCTAAAAACTAATATTTTTGTGTATATTTTTATATGTCAAAAATCATATTAAAGTCTAAAAATAAAAGGAGGAAAATTAGTATTTTTGTTACCTAAGAAGATATGAAAATAAATCTAAGAAAAACCTAAATTCATTAATTAAAAAAGGTCAGGGGGTGCACATTGAATCAAATGGTGTGATTAGCAAAACGATGGGCCCAAAGGTGTTGGCCCAACAAACTATTTTTGTTGTTCAGATTTTTGGTATGTCAAAAGGAACTTGGGCCAGTGGGGGTGTACGAATAGTAGTTTAGGCCCAAGACAGTTTTTGTATGTCAGAATTTTGTATGGTGAAAAAAGGAGTGTGTGGGCTTAGTCATGACCTGGCCCATAATAGATTGTCTTCCTTGTAAAGATTTTTGTTGCCAAAACATGACAATGGGCCAGAGGGGATGTATAGCGTAGTTTCAGGCCCAAGATTGCTTATTGATCCATTAGATTTTACTTATTCAAAATTAAAATAAAACAAAAACAAATGATTAATAGAATTAAAAAAAAAAGGAAAAATGGAATTGGGAACTAGGGTTTGTATTGTGATGTTTCAGCTTCATCGAGACCCTCGTCTTTCGTTCACTCTCATCTTTTCCTCACCAACGAAACAACGTCGATATCTTCTCCGAATCCTCTTACTCTCTCGCTCTCGAATTCCTCTAGTGTTGTCTTCCCTAAGGCTAACTCAACGGAGAGCAAACCCTAAAACCCTTGCAATCCGATTATAAGATAAAGGTGGTGAAGTAGAGTTCAATACATTAGGGTTATGAACCGGAAATGCTCGTTCTTTATTGCGTCATAAAGAAAAGTAGAAGAAAATGGCGTAAAGAGGAAGTTCAAAGGGGTTACCTGGTATGAAGATCGCGAATGAACGAACTACAAGCTAGAAAGTGATAAAGATGATGGCTAAGTGAGGTTGAAGATGGTGAAGAATTGATATTTTCTGATGATTGAAGTTTTCTTGGTTAATTGAAGTTTTTATTTCTTTTTCTATAGAATTGAGATGGAGACAGATGAAGAGTTCAAAGAGGGAGAGGTTAAAGATGATTGTGGTGATTGAATGAAAGTGTCATAAAGGTCAATGGAGAGGGGGAATGGTGAGTGGGAAATGGTGATGATGATTGAGAAGAGGTGAAGAAGATGATGAAAAGAGATTGTGAATGGTGAAGTGGGAGAATGGTGTAGAGAGAGAAGTGAAGGATGAATGTGAAGAAAATGATTGAAAAATGGTGAAGATGAGAGAAAGATGGGGGAGAATGGATCAAATGTGAAGTGGTGATTCTCTCTGGTACTTGGATCGAGAGAGTGAGCCTCTGTTATATAGAACTGCAGGTTAGTTCAACTCTTGATTTCAGTTAACTCTTCCCCTTTTTTTAATTACAATTCTGTTATCGGTAGTTAGAACTGCTGTTGGAAGTTGGTTATAGATCTGTTAGGATAGTTGGAAGATGGTTAAGAATATGTTATTCAGTTAGTTGTTAGGGCAGGTTATAACTTCTGTTAATCTGTTATGCTAGTACTAGGTCAGTGACAGTTAGGAAAAGTAGTTGGATTTGTAACAAACTATTAGGAAAGTTAGTTTAGGTGGTTAGAAATGGGTTAGGTATAACTGTTAGTTGTGTTTAGAAGTTAGTTACTGTTGTTTGTAACTGATTGGTTGGTTAGAAAAAGTCATTTATGAACTGGATAAATTGGAAGTTAAGAAAACAGTTAATGGGATTAGTTATGGTAATTGCATATGGCAGGCTTTGGTTTGGGTTGAGAGGAATATAGAGTCTTGGGTATGAATGTGTAATAATTTAAACTATTGTTTGGTGTATTTTTGGCCTTGTGTAAGATTGTTTGGTGTTGTTGTAAAATTATTTTGGTTTAGCCTTGTGTATTGAATGAGCAGGGGCTGTTTTGATTTGATTGTGTTTCATGTATGTATGAATGCAGGGCATGGTTTTTGTGGAGGTTTGCAGGGCTGCTTTTTGGTATGAATGAATGGTATGCAGACTCTGGATATATGGTGCAGCAGGGTCACGAAAAGAACTTTGAAGGAATAGTCACGAAGAACTCGGAAGCGGATCGACTTAGAAATAAATTTAGAGTCAAGCTCAAGATATAAACTAAAAATGCAAGAGAAAAATGAAGAACAACATATAGGATAGGATAGATGGTAGAATGTATTTTTCTTTTAATTATATGAAACCCTGTATGTATTGTAATGCGGTGCACTGTCTAATGTATGGAAACACATTACAGTTGGTTATGTAATGAGAGTTGAAATGGCATTTGATGCCTCTCACCATGTGATATAACTCAATCAGGTCTAGAAAGTATGATTAAATTTGATAATGGTATTTGTATGGTTTGCCTTTAAAATGTAACATCATCGGTCGTAAAAAGATGAATTTTAGTAAAAGAGTCAACTTTCCAAGGTTGACTATGACCAATAAGTCAAAGTTCTTGTTAATGTATCTTGAACCCCCCTTGAAATGACGCTTGAGATGTCACCCAATATTCTTCCATTATTCGATCCCAACAATGATCAATGCTACTTATGATACCTACTCCATGTTCAAATCCTTTAAATAAAATCCCAAAACCATGACTTATCACACTGGTATGAACATGACTAATCCTCCATTGATGAACGGAACCAAATGATCCCTACTGTTGAGATAATTCACACCATGGTCATATTCAGATTTGATTAGGACATAAGCCTTGATCCAAGATAATGGGGTTCTCAATTGAAGCTAGTCCCCATAGTCATGGAAACCCTAAATAGGTAAAACCCTAGCTCTTCTTGACCGTTAATCCTTTTGAACCAAAATGCCTTGTTGAATGAATGCATGATATATGCATAAATGACCTATTATAAGCAAATGATTCTAAAAGTAATAAGCCAGTTAAAAGTAAAATTAGATGGGCAAATTTTGGGGTGCAACACTATCTAAAAAAGAAACTTTTGCCAAGAATCAGAATAAACTCAAGTGGCCTCAACGGATAACGTCTTATACCAAATGTGATATCACATAGTACTCTTGTGACTATGATGGGATTGAGATTATATTTAGCTATAGGGAATTTTCCTATGTACCGCTCATGGGGTCCTGAGGTTGCATTAGATATAGCCAGATTCTTGATCTTCAAAAACTCGGATACTCAATGATAGACAAACCTGAGGACAGGTTATTGGAGGGTTTCGTCATAAATGAAGGGTCTGAAAATCAAAGGTTGGCAAAGAAGATAAGAAGAGCCTGGAGTAGAAAAGAGAAGAATGAGCTTGGAAAAGAATCCACAAAAAAGAGAAGAATGAGCTTGGAAAAAAGAACTTTGTCACTAGAGAGCCCTATAGGTAGTGGGTAAGAGGGAGATAGATAGATAGATAGATAGATAGATAGATATAGAGAGAGAGAGAGAGAGAGAGAGAGAGAGAGAGAGAGAGTTCTTCAGGTCAAGCTACCCTTTATTAGAGATCTTACCAACCAAGAACGCTGAGCCAACTGATGTCCCCGTAGAGGAAGGTAATGAGCTCAAGGAAATCATCTTGAGGCTCGAAAAGGAGAATCAAGGGTTACAATTAAATATCAATATAGTCACTATCAAGGTTGTTAAAATCTCGATTTAAAACCTAAAATCTATAGATTTCACGTTTCTAGGTTAGCATTTCGTGTAAAATCGCAGGTAAAAACCTTTTTAGGTAAAATCGTATCCCGCAACGATTTTACGTGATTTAAATCGTCCTGAAATCAGTGAAATCGTGTAAAATCATTGGATTTTACTCTTTGACCTGATTTTACTTTTTAGTCAAAATTTATAAATCAAATTTTATATTTTTGGTCCATAAAATTTTTCCTATGGATTTTTTATTTTATTCACATTCATATCTTGGTTATCATATTGAAGAATCTTTAACATTTGGAGATAGATTTAATCAAGTCGAATATGAATGCTCCAATCAAGATGATGTTGTAGAAGCATTGAACTTTTGATTAAGTTGAAGATGAAGATGAAAATATTTGTTTTTTTGAACTCGAAAAACTTATGAAACTATTATTTTTTTATAATCTTTTTAGATGTTACATTTTATGATTTGGTGGAAAATTTATGTAGTTTGATACAAGTTCGTGAAGATTACACTTTATTATGATTATATAGTATATTTTTACTTTATAATTAAGTTAAAATTTTAAATAATTAATGCATTTATAATATTATATAAGTATACATATGTCGTATATACAAATTTAATATAATTTTAATATGAGGTAAACTCTATGATTTTACGTTTCGATTTTACCTAGGTAAAACGAGTCAATGTAAAAACTCGATTCTGACAACCTTGGTCACTATTGAAAGGAATGAGTAAAATTCAACCTTAACCAAAATGAGGATCAACTCAAAGAAAAATAAGATATGGTTAAAATGAAAAGAGACAAGAGGAAGCGAGTGAAAGATTGCATAATAGAAGATGACTTTGATTTGGACTCTCTTCATCAACAATTAAGGGAATGTCAGAAGGGGAACCATGATTGGATAAATATTTAGGAACACACTCTAAAAGAGAAGAAAGAAGTGAGAGAGGGGCTCGAGGATCGAATTCAAGAACTCACATATTTTCTTAAAGAGTCTCAAGAACTTATCACATGAGTTTTGCCTTAGAGAGGAAGTTGAAAGATCATCTCAAGGAAATCATGTTGATTGAAGGAAGACACGTCGGGATTTGGAAATCCTCGGAGCACGTGAACACCACTTGAGGGAAAATTATGAAATGTTGAAGAATCAGATCCTACAATGGGAGAGTGAAATGCGACGCTTGAATGACTTCCTAATTAGTGATCAAGCCACAATCATGGATTTGCACATGGAATAAGGAATCATGTCTTTGAATTGCGAATTATGGAAGGAATTGAAAGGCCACTTAAAATATACTATGACAATAAATCAGCCTTCACATATTCCAACAATAATAGGAGCTCGACCAAGTTAAAACATATTGACATCAAGTTTCTAGTTGTTAAGGAAAGGGTACAAAGTGGACAGATTTCCATAGAACACTTGGGGGCCAAGCTTCATGATAGCAAATCCCCTTACAAAAGATCTTCCATCCAAGATATTTCATGAGCACACTGCTCGCATGGGTATTTTACTGTTTGAGGAGTCTTTGGTTTAGTGGGAGTTAGTCAATTATGAATTTTATGTTCTATGTTTGGGTATTATGTATGCATATTATGATTTTTGATATTTTTCAAATTAATACAATTTGAGATTCAACAGCTTACATTTTGTACAATAAAGTTATTGAATGATCTCACTAAAGTAAAGTTGGATCAATTGAAAATCGACATATATAAACCAACTTTATGTGATTTTCATGCTGCACATTTCATGATGGATCTATGTCATTTAGTTGTATCACTATTGGTGATCATTGATGAGTTTAGTTATGATAGATATAACAATGGGAGATCAACTGCTGAGTGGTTTAACGATGCGGTGAGAGCTTCAGGGATTAGTGGGCTCTGCATGACGGGGTATACCACCATCAGCCATGACATGCAGGGGGCCTTTGTGGAGCGGTGGCACAGGGAGACGTCTTCTTTCAACTTACCGGTTGGGGAGATGACGATCACCTTGCATGATGTGCAGTGTCTTCTCCACCTGCCGATCAGGGGGTCGCTGTTGCACCACTCCCGGATCCAGAGGATCGAAGCCAGTGAGTGGATGACGCTCTATTTGGGTATGGAGCCCGAAGTTGCTGACTATGAGTGCATCACGACATCTGAGCCTCATGTCCGGTTCACCACACTGAGCATTTATTTCGAGCACCACCTGGTGGTGGCGGCCGAAGCCGAGGATACGGGTGACGACCTATTTACACATTATCACCGTGGCTGCGCTCTCCGGTGCTGGTACATGTTTGTGGTAGGCGCTGCAATCTTTGTGGACAAGAGAGCAAGGCACGTCGACGTGACCTACCTCCGCTACTTCATGGACTTGACTACCGTTCACCAGTGGAACTGGGGGGCAACTACTCTGGCATACCTATACCAGAAGCTGAATGAGGCCTCCAACTAGATCCCGCACACTACTTACGATACGTTTCATTTTAATTGTTTCGTATTTATTTATGTTTCGTATTTATTTTTAATACATTATCGTGTTTGTGTTTCAGAGCTAGACCATCTCTTACTTCTCCCGCATCCACGGCTTCCACATTGATCATGAGTATGATGACGCCATGCCCAGGGCCGCCAGATACGTTCTCTAGATGGGGAACAATGCAGTGGGACCCTACCGTGGGTACCTCGACCGCACGATGCACGATGACGTCACTTGGAGGCCATTTAGCGACTACACTCATGTTGTCCCCTTTGACGACATATCTTTATATTCTGACTGGTTGGCATGCGGGACCAGCACCATGGTGCGGTATCTCCCTGAGCGGTGCATGCGACAGTTTGATATGTGCAGATGATATCTAGGTCACCTTTTGAGGCTGCTCCCGACACGGTGACCCGAGTGCAGCTCACTGACATATTTGAGGATTGGGAGCGTCATGTGGTACCGGAGGAGTATCGTCGCATTCGGGTCACCCAGGACTGGCACAGTGTGGAGGGGTATGTCACATGGTTCTATCGGGTGTCACATCCTCTGCTGAGACCCAACGCTCCCGGCGCTCCTAGGCTAGCACACGAGGAGATCCTGGAGAACCAGCAGGCCGAGGATGACCACGCCATTGATCTCCTGCCGATCTTCCAGCGGATAGAGATGCTTGGGCGGGATGCGTTGGATCGAGGTGTCGTTCATCAGGGCGGTCCAGAGGCAGTTGCTGATGGAGATGATCGTCACTAATGCGGGCCGTGCGGCGGCATACAGGCGGCAAAGGAGGTCCCAGGGAGAAAGGGTTAGGCATACCCAGTAGGGGTCCGGGTTTATTATTTTTTTTGTTTTCGGATTGTATCTCTCGCGCACTATTACTATTTGGATAGGCTTATATATATTATTTGGATTTGATTTATCATATTAGTATTTTCTGTTTATATGTCGCTTATTTTATTTGGCGTTTTCCTTTAATTAAAAATACGAGACTGTTTCGAAAAACATAAAAAAAAACACAGTTTCTGCATAATTCGGAAGTGCATTTCCGAAACCCCCCAAAATCTGAAAAAATGTGTTTTCGGAAGTGCATCTCCGAAAACACCCCCCCATTTGGTGTTTTCGGAGATGCACTTCTGAAGTCTGAGAAAATTAAAAAAAAAAAAACTTCGGAAATGCATTTCCGAAGCAGGGGTAAAGTGGGATTTTCGCTGGAGGTGACCCCCCATAGGAAGGTGGGTAAAGAAATTTTCAAATATTTTCATAAATAAAAAAATAATAAGAAAAAATATATTCAAAACTTAGTTTAATAAAAGACAATTATATATATTTAGAGAATTTAATCATTAACAACCACTATTTTAATTTTTTTTGTTTAATGTTTATAAATGTCAATTATTATCATTAAAATATCATTAAAATAAACAAAATATCTATGTCCAAATATTATACTTTTTCATATACTTTTCTATTGGCATTTATTTAAAATGTGTATAAACCATCCTTCCATATGCATTTATTCAAAATGTGTATAATCAATACATATAATGCACATTATAAAATATACAAAAATATCATTAAATAGTCTCACCGCGGTAGTCGAAGAAAATATAACTTACGATAAAATTACTAAAGTTTGAAAAATAATTCTTATTCTACAATATGTAGAACTGTTACTCTTATTCTACAACATGTAACTAGTTTTAATGGATTTATATTCTAAAACTTATCAACCGTAACCGATTCAAATACAATTAAAAAGTCTTAAATATTAATTTTTTAATTTATTATTTCAATTATTTTGTTATTCTTTGTAGGGATATTTAATTCAATGTTATTCTTCGTGAGACTTTTTAAAATTTTTTCATTCTTGTAGAGATATTTAATACATAGGTAATATTTTATTTAAAATATAATCTAAAATAATTTATAGAAGAGAGAAACTTTTTTCTAATCTTTGTAAGGATATTTAATTTATTAGATAAAAATTCTATTAAAAGTATATTATTTTTTAAATTTTAAATATTTATAATTTAAACTTGAAGTTATATATATATATATATATATATATATATATATATATATATATATATATATATATATATATAATATATATATATATAATAAAGGAGAAATATATTCAAAAATTACGGTAAGTACAAGGCGATTGCAAACGATCCAGCCCTCAAAGGAACAAAGACCAAACACACAATTACATCATAAACTTAACTATGTGTTTCCCAAGCCTAGTGTGAAACCAGCCCCTATATACAATAATGTCAATAATTTGTTGTGTTATAAGCTTCTTATCAACATTGTTTCCAAAACACCAACCGTTCTTATATCTCCAAACACCATACAAATGTCTCGGTAGCAGCCAACTTCAAAAGAGAAGCTTTTCAGCCTTTCCCTTAGCTATGGTCAAGAATCCAATCTAAATCCTCTTTCCAAATCTTAGGTATATGGCTAAGGTGAATCCATTTGAGGACTTCAAGCCAGATCATCTTCAGTTCGCTACACTCATAAAAAAGGTGGTCTATCGTTTCCACCTTAGAGCAGAAGCAGCACATAGAATTATGCAGCATACCAAATCTATTAAATCTTTCCTTTGTTGCTAATTTCCTATGACACACCAACCACATGACCAAGATAGCAGGAGGCCTCGCGGGGTTATTAATCATGATGTTATGCCAGTCAGATGCAGTACTTTTAACAAGATGATTATACATAAGCTTAATCTTAAATTTCCCTTGAAGGTTCATGGTATCCCAAAGTTGTGTATTTGGCTAACAGTATCTCTTTGCAACATAATTTGCTTCATAATCCATGTTCCTTTTTCACATCAACCTCCATTAAGTTCTTATTTTTAAAATAGTAAATGTGGATCCACTTCACCCACATACTGTCCTTTTTCCTACAAAGATTCCACAATAGTTTCAACAAGGAAATCATGTTCCAAATAGCCAGATCAATAATTCCTAAACCACCATGTTTCTTAGGTCTACAAAATTTCTTCCAAGCAAATGGGCTTTTCTTGCTAATTCTGTCTTTTCCAATCCAGAGAAAAGATCTACAGATAGCCTCGATTTTCTTGATCACCATTATCGGCAGTGGAAAGCACGACATCTAGTAATTCATGGTAGCAAATTTAGGGGTAGCCTTGAGCACGGGCTCGCATGGGCGGCAGTCCAGGGCCCCAAAGTTTTAGGGGCACCAAATTTTTTTCTTACTTATATACATATATTAATAGAGAATTTCTATTATAAAAATACTTGCTAGAATGTTTTTTTTTTTAAAAACACTAGCTAACAGAATTATAGGAGCACTACAAAGTGAAAATTAATAAATAAGTATAATTTTTCTTAAGTAAAATATATAGTAGAATAAAATAGATTAATTCCCCTAAAATAAAATTAATATATCTATAATTTTAGCAACTAGAGAGTCTAATTGGGGCAATAAAATTAAAATAATGATACAGGGAATATGAATCATTGAAAAGTCTGATTTCTAACTCTTTATTAAGACTTAAAAGTCACATAAGGTTACCCTAGTTTATGAATTTGTGTTCTTTCTAATTCTTAGAGGCAATGTGAAAGGTTTAACTACTAAACCATTGTCGCAAACACGTTAGGAAAATCATGTGAATAGTGTATATGCAATTAAATTTCAAACTTCAGATTGAACAAGATAATTATCCCAAAATTAAGAGTGAAGTCATATCTTTAACAACTAATGGAATTGGAAACTTAGAATTTTTAGTAGCTATGATTATTTGGTTTGAATTAATAACTGCTGTTAATGAAACTAGCAAAAGTTTGTAAAAAAAGACGTGTATTGATGTGACTATAGAACGAGTAAAAGGTTTGAACAAGTATTTGAAAAAAATATAGAGAATCTGGATTTATAAATGCTAAGTCTAGTGCTGAAAAGATTGAGAATGAAATGGAGATTAAATGTGTGTTTAGTCAAAAACATCAATTTCATAGAAAAAAAATATTATGATGAAAATCCATCTTAACCCACACAATTGAATCTTGAGTCTGCTGAAGAGTCTTTTTCGGAATTATTATTTCTTATATATTGTAGATCAATCAATTGGCTCACTTGATAGAAGATTTGAGCAGTATAGCAGATATGAAAATATTTTTAGATTCTTGTTTAGTATTGAAAGGCTTAGATCATTACCTGAAAGGGACTTGAAAGCACGTTGTAAACATCTTGAAACTTATTTAAAACACGACGGTTCTCTTGATCTTGATGGTAAAATTTTGTTTGAAGAATTGAATGTTATTAGAGAAGTTTTAATAGTTGAATCAAAATCAAGATATATGATACTGAGTTCTTTAAAGATTTTTTATTATTTTCTTAATGCATGCATAACTTATAGAATAATATTGACTATTCGTATCAGTGTTGCATCTACTGAAAGAAGTTTTTCTAAATTAAAATTATTAAATTCTCATTTGAGAACTACTATGTCACAAGATAGATTAAATAGTCTTGAGTTGATTTCAATTGAAAATAATTTTTTGAAGAACCTTGATTATGAACGAATTATTAATGATTTTGCAACAAAAAATGCTAAGAGGATGATATTTAAATAATTTTAAAGGTTTGGTCAATTTCTTTATAGGAAAAAAAGATCGAATCAATAAGAAGAAGAAGAATAAGTCTCTTTATAGTGGTTTATGTTTTGATGTAGTATACATTGATTCAAAGATCCATATCTGTATTCTTTTTGTACAATGTCAAATGAAAATGTATTTTTTATCCAATTATTATTTCCTTTTTCTGTGTATTTATTGTTAAAAATAATTATAGGGGCACCACTCTTTTGATTCGCCCAAGGCACCCAAATTCAAAGGACCGACCCTAATTGCAAACACAATGCTTTTGATAAGTTGCAACCGACCAAACAAAGCTTAGAAGATGAGTCGCCCAATGTTTCGTTCTAGATACAATTTCTCAATTAATTGCATATAATGGTTGACAGTTAACTTCTTACAAGTAAGGGGAACGTCTATATATCGAAAAGGAAGGGCCCCTTCAATAAAGGAAGACATCTGCAGGATGTTGTCTTTGGTCTCCTTATCAACAACACCAAAGAAGATCTCACTTTTGTTTTTATTAATGGACATAACAATAGAGGAGGAAAAGTTATTAAAAGCCTGGAGCATGAGAGCCACTGATCCCACATCACCTCTAGAGAAAAGGAGAATGTCACTAGCAAATACTAAGTTGGTTACTGACATTTTTTTACATTTGGCATGGTGGTTGAAGTTAGGATCAAGTTGCATCTGATGAAGACATCTATCAATGTATTCCATGAAAATAGTGAATAAGCAAGGGGAGATTGGGTCCCCTTGCCTAATACCATTTATGTTGAATCTATAAGTGACAGACTTCAGTATACCATAATCCAATCAATGAATCTTTTGAGAAACTCATTTCCTGCATAATATTCTCTAGAGAAAACCAGTCAACCATATCATAAGCTCTTTGTAAATCAAGTTGAATCATGCATCTAAGAGTACCATTATGTCTATAGTAAAAAAAGTAAAAAAATATATATATATATATATATTAAAAATTATATTAAAAGTAAAAAAAAAAATAAAATTATATTAAAAAGTAAAAAAATATATTAAAAAGTATTAAATATTTCAAATTGAATTCTTATGTGACTTGTTAGTGTGTGTGTGTATATATATATATATATATATATATATATATATATATATATATATATATATATATATATATATATATATATATATATATATATATATATATATATATATATATATAATTTTATGGAGATATAGAGCTCACTTCTATAAGATAGAGGGCTGAAATAGTTTCTCTTTGAATCTACAAGTTTTATGTAAAATGGCAAGAAAATGAAACACGTTAATTGTCTAAGGCTATTGTTTGGTTTTGTATGTCTAAGGCTATTGGGTGATGCTTTTAGTTAAATAAACTGGGATGCTCAATAAACTGGGATGCTCATCTTGGTTTGGTATATATATATTGACCTTTTCTTGAATATCGTATTTCAATTTTACAATCAAGTCAAAGAACATGACTTTTATATACAGTGACTTTATAAAAGTAACGAAACAATTAAAAAATCCATTTCAATTGTGAATCTATGGGTAGAAAATTTAACATTATTATCACTGCATCATTAGACATATAATCACTCTTAGAGGAAATGAGATTCATTATGAAGTCTTTGTGTTTTTTTTAATAAAATAAGGCCCCCTCAATGGGGCCAAAAAAGAATGCATTATGTAAAGGGCCTAAAATTTTAGGCCCCAAAATAAATCTCAATAATTAGGGGCTTAATATATTGGGGCTTTAATGGGGCCCAATAATTAGGGCTTTAAGTTAAGGGGCTTAATTGACAGCTCTATCTATAGTATCCCTTAACTAACTCATAAGCAAGAAGAACACGGTTCTGGATCTGTTGGCCAGATATGAAAGCTGCTTGATTAGGAATGACAATGCTACTAATAACCTTACCCAGCCTTTTAGTCATGATCTTTGATATTATTTTGAAGACAATACAACATACAAAAATAGGGCGATAGTTCTTTATATTCTTGGCAGAAGAGTTTTTAGGAACAAGAGAGACAACTGTGTATTTGAAGTCTATGAGCAAACAGGTACTGTAAAAAAAATTCATGAACAGCGTTAGTCAAATCATGTTTAATGATTTCCCAAATACATTTGAAAGAATAGGAATCATAACCATCATAACCAGGGGTAAAAAAGTCATTTATCTCTTTAAAGGCTTCAAATATCTCTTTATCACTGACAGGACTAATCAGGCTAGACCTTTGGTCAAAGTTTAATTGATTCCCTTTTCTCATGACTATAATATAATAATGAATTAATGATTATTAATATTAACATAATAATAATTTTTTTAATTGGGAGATTTTTAAAAAAAATTAAATAAAACAAAATCATTCATTCATTAAATGCAGAGAAAAAAAAAAAGAGGGAATTAGAGTTAGATTAGGAGCTGCATTTATTATTCCATTTTATATAATAAAGATAAAGATAAAATTGTCTCATTACTAAATATTGGTATTTTTCTAAAATTAATAGTGATCTTTTAATTTCTAAATGATTAAAAAATGATAATAATTACATGGGATTATTGGTTATACACTTTCAGTGTAAAAAGTTTTACACGGTTAGTGCATCATAACCATTCATAATTATTATTTTATATATAATTAAAATAAAAGTAAAATATAACTTAAAATCTGACAGTTACAATTTATTGACGGTGTAAAACTACTTTACACCGTCTGTGTATTCCCATTAAATTCTAATTACATTGTGTATTTATTCAACTTATTCAAGTTTAATATTTGATATTATTTTTCTGTTATTATTATTTGTTTTACAAATATAAATATTTCAATGTATCTTTTGAGAATATTTTGTCTTTTTTATATATTTTATGTTTTTAATTGTTGATTTATAAATATCAACAATTAATTTATACCTAAAATATAAATAAATATTACGGTCAAAAAATTCATCATAAACTAGCCGATTTAATATATAAATGTTAAGCTATCAATCCATCTGTTTAAATTTATGTATAGTTATTATTATTTACTTAAAAGATTATTTTAAAAAATTA
Source organism: Vicia villosa (assembly GCF_029867415.1). Lineage (NCBI taxonomy): Eukaryota > Viridiplantae > Streptophyta > Magnoliopsida > Fabales > Fabaceae > Vicia > Vicia villosa. The sequence goes on along the minus strand of NC_081186.1, from coordinate 78,147,782 downwards.
ATCTACACTTATGCTTATGTGTTATTTTAAAAACTTTTATGTTTGGATATAATGTCATTTTCCAAAACGTTTTTCCATCAATTTTTATAATGCCATATAATAAAAATGAAAAACAGTTCAATTGATTAAGATTTTTTTTGTTTCTATAGCTAAATACATGATGCAACGCATCCTTCTTTCCAAACAAGTAAGTAATAAAATTGAAGTAATTTGTAGGTGCTTCTGATGGAGTGGAGATGAGGTTATTATTAGAAAGTCCTCTGTAGCTTGGCATCTTCCAAATTTCAAGAAGAGTTGAATATTATATCCATTAAGGAGTGGAACAAAGCTTGCCTCATCAAAGTCTTGTGGAATTTAAGTGGCAAAAGAGATAGTCTTTGGATTAAGTGGGTGGATTGCTACTACATAAAGAATGCTAACATTTGTCTGGTCCCTATAAGAAGCTCATGCTCATGGATTCTCAAGAAAATTCTGAAGCAAATAGACTTTATGCAGCATGCTCATGGATTCTAAAGGAAATTCTGAAGCAAAGATACTTTATGCAGCATCAGGTTTGGCAACAAGTGTCCCTGTATCACTTCATACATATACGTCTAGAATAATATGTAGTGATGTTATAAAATGATACATGGAAACATACAAAACATGGAAATGATAAAATAATTTGTATACAATCCAACTCTACAGCCAAAAATGTATACAATACATTTGTCTACAACAATGCAAAGTGGCGAGATAAAATTTGATATGGTCTTCATGTCATTTACTCATCCAAGTCTTTAATCCAGACCTTTTAGCAATTCCTTTGCTTCTCCATTGTATTTGAAAAATGATAATAGGATTGGAGTGAGATTACTAAAGCTCAATGAGCCCTCCTATAATATGGGTCCACTTGCTTTTATAGGGCACATGAATCAAACACTGATCCACCATTGATCAATATTTTCCTCACTATCAAGTTTAGGAGAACACATCATCACATAGCCTCGGATTGGAAGTTCATAGACTACCAAAATCCGCGATCACCCAATCATACAACATCAGTTGAGAGTCCCTGACTATCTAATTTAGAATCATCAATAAGACAAACAGGTTAGTACAATCAAGTATTCAGACTCGTACCCGCGTACAAGCGATCCAAAAGTAGTATATGTCTGCCCTTGATGAGTAATTAAGTGCTTATCGTCAAGAGACTTGCAAAAGCACACTACACGATGAATCAGATGAGTACATCATAACTTAATCTTGTACCAAGTGATTTACGTCTATATAGCTACACAAGCCCATCCGTGACGAGTACATCAAACTCAAGTTTGATACCAAGTGTCATTGCCTAAATGGCGACAAAAGCCCGTCAATAATCAATACGCTAGTGTGTTAACCGCAAGTGCAAAACACGTCTACATGATTCCACAAGCCCACCAGATGAAAGCGCTAATCAGTACATCAGAATCAAGTCTGGTACCAAGTGATTTACGTCTATATGGCTACACAAGCCTGCTAGTGGTGAATAACGAAGTGATATTGCCTACATGGAATCACGACCCCACCATACTGATAACGAGGTGAGTCCTTAAACGAGTATATGCCTCATCACGCCCGACAAGCCCACCTTATCGATAGCTCAGGTGTGTACATACGAACTAGGTCTGATATCCCAAGTTATTTACCACTTAGTAGCTTAGGCCTACTTCGATTCAAGCATACACTATTACAAATAACGCTTCTAACGTTAGTCACAAAATTCATTTTACCTCGGCATTAGAAGCGATGTAAACAAGGTCGTCATAAAAAGTAAAGACTTATCACCTCGGTGATTAAAACACCGAGGTCTAGTTTTTTGAACCCCAACTTCTGCACTTTTATTATTTACAAAATGTTGCGCCTTTTTATCTCTTTTTATTAAGAAAACCGAGGGGTTATTAATTTTTTTATAATAAAACTCATTACATTATTTACACAGAACATTAATAAAACTTTATTTACAAACTACATTGTTTATCCAGAATATTGCATTTTTTACACAGAAAAAAATTAATTGTCCATGAAGATCATATGTTAGATCTTCAATCCTTTGATATTCTCCAAACAAAAAAAGGGTATTCTCTATGGATTTTACTTGCATTTGTTTATGATATGAAGAAAAAAAGGGTTAGACAAAAAAAGGGGTAGATAAATAAAAAAGATCCTGCTCAAATAAATACTTAAGAACACAAACCTTATACCCAAATATTCTTCTGCTCTTGCAATTCATTGTAGAGAACTAACTATTCATTGCAAACACTCTTACAAAACTTAAACTCTTCATGATGTTGGATCTTCAAATCCTTGATAATTCTGGGGAACAAAAAAAGGGTTACATAAATAAATGGAGAAGTTTCTCTTAAAGACTATTGCAAATCTTCAAGTGGAGAAGATTCAAGGGCTTTATGATGTTTTAAAATACTTTTATAATGGAAGTTTTTTATGTTTCACGTGGATCACTAATGGTAATGTCTTGAGCATTGATAGTCATGAAATAGACGGCAAGAATTTGATTAAGGACGGGTTAGAAATTTTATCTACAAAGTAAAAATACAATTAAAATAGAAGTTCTAATGTTTCCTCGGGTTTTTAGAAAATCGACGCGTTACAACATTTATTTACAAATAAAAAATACAATTAAAAAATATGTTACAATGTTCCCTCGTTTTTTTGTAAAACTGATGAGTTTGAACATTTACTTACAAATAAAAAATATAATTAAAAGAGATGTTAGAACACCAACGTGGTGCACATGGATTGAAAACATATCATTAGAATAACAATGATCATCTCTATTCAAGTCGTAACGTCTCTTTTGGATTATGAAGGAGGCTTTTAAGCTATTTAAACGTCTAGTTGTGTCTTCAAACATTGTTTCAAAGTCTTTTCCTATTTTCAACATGTCATTACCAACTTTCTGTTTCTTGTTTCCTTGTTTCAAAGTTCTATTTTTTCAAAAATATATTCAAATATGTTGTTCGTTACCAATGAAAAGTATGTATACTTCAATGATTTTGGTTGTTTTAAACTAAGGAAACATGTTAACAAACAGAGTCTGAATGGTTACTTTCACATTCTTCATGGCCCCATATACACTAATCTCGTTAAACAGTTTTGAATGCATGCCTCAGATGTGTCAGCTGGACATAATAAAGTCATTTAGTCCTATATCAATGGCTCTCATTTCCTTATTACTCCATCATTTAGTCCTATATCAATGGCTCTCATTTCCTTCTCTACTCCCTATTGCAAAATTTGGTTTCAAATTCTAGTGGAAAATCTCCGCCCGAGAGAGAATGAATTGGAAACACTTACTTGGTATGACAAGTATCTCTTGTTATTCCTCACCTACAACATGAGAGTTAATCTTCCTCTTAACATTTTCAACTTCTTGAAGATATTGATAAATACTTCTCAGGAGGAAACAACTTTTCTCATACCATATGGAAAAGTTCTTTATGAACTTTTCCATAAGTTAGGGATAGTTAGGGTAATGTTGAAGTTGAGTGGACTGAGAAGTTTGAATTTGTTGAGTATTTTTCTTCGTTGTGTTTCCTTGTTTATTGATAACAAAGTTTTAAATGCGGAAACAGGGATTCGAAGCGAGGTTCTTATAGCTATATTACCTCGGTTCTCAAGAAAACTGAGATAATAGGTTTATTAATTTTTTTTATGGATAAATAAAGGCGTTAACTTATAGATGGGTTACCTCGATTTTTTATAACACCAGCGTAACATGTTATTTATTTTATTAAAAAAATAAAATATTGCGCTCCCAGGATATATCCTCTTGATGTTTAGCATGTTGGAGATGAAAGCTTCATCATAAAAAGTGTTATTCGTTATAGTGATACATGACAACCACATCCGAACTTTCAACCGGAACGAATGGAAACTAGAAAAATGTAAACCGACATCACATTATACATAAAGCCATAATGCATAATGTTAGTCTTACAATATAAAAGATGTTTCCCATTCCCATCAAGGAACGAAAATTGCACTCAGGGAAAAAGGAGATAAAGTTCTACTAATAAATGCTCGCTAGGAGAAGACAGAGTGAGCTCCAAGAGAGGTCTCCCTTAATAGGAGAGTCTAAGGAAAGCTCCAACCGAGGTCTGTAGAAGAAAAACATTACAGAAAATTGGCATTTTCATTGGGCGAAGAAAAGTGTGCTTGTTCGCCATGCGAAGACAGTGCTCGTCGGGCGAGGCATGCAAGACTTCTAAAAGTTAAAACCTTGAAATTGCATCAGGAATTTATAAATCATGCCCATAAATCCATATTCATGCATACAACAACATCCTTACATCAATTCATGAGGTTATCACAAATACAATGTCTAATAGGGAGGTCAGCAGAGCAACTCTAGGTTTAGCATTTAACAAGTACTTAATCATAAAATTAACACATATTCCAAATAGTCATAAAAGCATGATAATTATCCATTAATATATATGTCATTGGGTAAGCTTTCCAAAACTTCTGATTGTACCCCATTTCGAGTTACCAAACTCGAGTTATGCAAATTTTAGTATTACTAAAGTTTTGTTGTTCAGTAGAGCTCGCTTGGAGAGCCTGGTGTCATACCCTAATTTTGACCCTCCTAATATGTCACATCATATGGAATCTCACAAATTCCATCCACTAAAAACAGATACCCATAGCAGTCACTTGTTCACCAAGTACTGAGATTAGGGTTTCAAGCTAGGAAATTCAGGCAAAGGATCAATCAATGATTGAAATGATCCTTAACACAATCATAGAAGTCAAACATGATTCATTCATCTACATATGATCTCCAATATTAAGGCATCAAGCCTTAAGTGCACCAGATTAGGGTTTTGGATTCATCAGGGACTGAAATCAAGGTTTTCACCTATGAAGAACTTCAAGCTTAAAAACATAATTCAAAGAGCTTTAGTGTCTTCATATGATCCCCCATCAATATCTAAACTAATATGTGCTTAAATTCAAGTTTAATAACTCCCATTTTCATCTGGTCCACAATTAGGGCTTTTTGACCTAATTCACTTGGGAGGTTGACTTTTGGTCAGGACATGATTCCATGGCTCAAATCATGGTTCAACAATATCTAATAATCCATTATGAGTCAACCATATCACTCATTTGGTTAGGATATATTGCCTCATTTGAAACCCAGAAGATTACAATTCATTTGGAAAAAGTCAACTGTTTGAGATCACCTTTGACTTTTGAGAAATTTGATCAACTATGGACTTCTAAGGATCAAAATCATTAACATATGTTTATTGAATCAATTTGATAAAGAGAAATAAATAAAATCAATCAAGATTCAAAAAGTCAATCATTAGGGCTTTGACTTTTTAAGTAAATAAATCACATTCAAACTTTGAAAAGTCATTACTTTCTCATCCCTGGACCAAAATTTCTCAACCAAAGCTCATTTTAAAGAGAAAATCAAGATCTACAACTTTTTCCACATATAACTCTTTCCCAAAAATCAATCATTTGAGAGATATGGACGCATGAAGTTTCTTCCAACACTTGGAAAAATTTATTAAGTCTTTTTTATCAACTTTTTCACCAACTTCCAAGCCATTTTTCACATTGATTGAAAACGATTTCTTTCAAGCCATCAACAAGGGATTTGAAGTACATCATCTAAGCTTTCCAAAAAGTCTTATAACATGATTGGATCTTACTTGAGCAAGAAGTTATGATTTTCCAAAGAAGGCTCCATAAAACTAGTTTTATGCATAACTAAGTTTGCCCATGACCAATTTTTTACAAGTTCTTCATCAAATAAGCACATTTTAATGCATTATCATCAACCAAGAGCAAGTGGTATGAATTTGAATCATTTCAAGAGAATATCAAAGTACCATATTTTTCACATGCCATGTGAAAAAGTAATGATTACTTTTTTGAAATCATTAGCAAATGATGAATCATCAAGTTTATCTCCAAATCACCAATTGATTGCATCATAAAATCATAATCAAACTCATATTTAGAGAAATGGGGAGGTAGAGGATTGGATTCCAACCATGGCAAAAAAATCCATCATTGCATAAATGGAAGATTCCATAACTTATTCACTAAGTTATTCAACATCAAGCTCATTTACTCTCAATACTTCTTCACTTCATTTGCCTATAAATAGAGAGCTCATCTTCATTCAAAATTACACCAAAGCAACTCTAATTCTTACTTTCTCAAGCTCTCCCTCTTTTCTCATATTTTCAAGTTTCTCATGGCATGAAGAAGTGAGTTATTCAAACCAGAGAAAATCCCTTAAAAGTGAGCATTCCTAGACTTCATACACATCATGTCGAAGTGATTGGGGTTTTGTAACATCAGAATCACCATCTCCATCTTAAACTTGGAGCTTATGCAGTTGTGGTTGAGCATAGCGATTCAGGAAGTTTCAAACAAATTTGAGCATTCAAACACCTTCTAATATCATCACATGAGCTACCCAAATCATAATCTTGCAACTGGAACATCCATATCAAGATTTCAGATTTCTACTTTGAAGGTTAGTAGCTCGAACTCGAATTCTATGATCCATGCAATTTAAATGTTCAAATAAGCTATCATCATGTTTTTGCACTCATAAGGAATGTTTACCCTCAATCAATTGAATGAAACCATACACATACACGATTTCATATCAAAATTTCAGTTTAGGGTTCTTCATGTTCATGCGCATAATCTTAAAAAAACACTTAAAATGAATGAAATTAAAGATCACCATTGTGTTGTTCCTTGTGAAAAAACAAGTGAAATTCATGTTTGGATCATTCCATTTGGTTGAGAAATGAGGAAGTTAGAAGTTTGAAAATTCAAAAGCTTGATGTTGAAGATGAAGATGGTGGCGCGAAGGTTTTCAAAATTCTGGGAAAATATTCATTTTCATATATTATTAATTGGATGCGTGTGTTTAACATTCCAAATGCGTAGCTCAGTTGATATGAGTTTTGAGGGGTGAGTGCAAGGGCGTGGGCTCAAGCCCGTACAAGACCAAACCTATTTTTTTACCACTATTTTCTTTCACAAACTTCACATAATTAATTAACCTATCAACACTAATTATTTTCAAGTGATTTTTCACACACTATTTATTTATCACATACTCCCTCCGTCCCAAATTATAAGAGAAATTCACTTTTTAGATTCATTGAATAATTAATGTATCTGGTCTGTATATAGACCAGATACATTAATTATTCAATGAATCAAAAAATAGAATTTCTCTTATAATTTGGGACAGAGGGAGTATATTTTATGATCATGCAAAAAAATCACAAAAAAAGTATTATTTTGACAATATTTTATTAGGTTTAAAAGTGATACTTTTTAGTATTTTTAATACTTAAAAAATAAGTTTTCCTTTGATTTTCAAAAACCTAATCAATTCCAAATAATCTTGTGAATAAAACATAATTTCCTAAGTCTTAATTAAGTGTATATAATATTTATTATCTTATTTAGTCTATCTTTGTCATTCAAAATTGTTTTACAAAACTCTCGATTAAACAGATGCTTAGGATTTTCATTCAATAAAACCCTTCTTTCATTCAAATAAATTTTAATGGGCATCTCCTTGAGTTGTAAGTCCCATCCATTTTCTTTCTGTCAATAAAACATTCAACTTTCTTTGAATTATCTTTCATTTGTTTTTCATAAACAGTTCATAATGGGCCTCTCCTTGAGTTGTAAGTCTCAAACCTTTTCTGTAAATATTTTCATTTTTTTTTTCAAAACTTCTTTCAAAACATCCTTCAATTGTTTTCTCATAAACAGTTATTCTTAGGCCTCGGTCAGAGTGTAAGACCCAACACTTTTTCTTTTCTTTCATAATTCATAATTCACAAAAAAACACTAAAAAATATCAAAAACATTTATTTACATTCATATATAATTAAATAATTGTTCATCATTTATTCACTGTATACTTGTTATAACTGTCATATTTCATCATATATGTTATACCTGTTGCATATATTATATCTTGTCATTTATACTTGTTATAATTGTTATATTTCATCATATATGTTATACTTGTTATATATATGTCAAATATAAACTATGTATATATACTGTTTAGATCCCCGTCAAAGGAAACCCTAAGATAAAGAATTGTATGTATATTATAGAACATAGTTTATCACCCCACAAGATGAATTATTCTCGGTGAAACAATCTTGAAACCCTTAAATCAAACAATAGGGTACATCCACCTGAAGAGGGTTATTTCTCGGTGAAACCTCTTACCCTCTTTCTTAGAGCCAAATCAGGTAAACCAACATAGCTTTCTCTTGTGATATAACAAGGACCCTCGATGTCCCTCGATGACCCTCGATTAGCTTCCTCTTAGGCTCACAATACAAGGACCCGTAGACTTCTTAAAAGCTTTCCCCTCAGCTTCCTCTTGAGCTTTTATACAAGACCCTCAGGCTTCCTAAAAGCATAGGACGTGACATAACTCCCTTTATCCAACACCTGTGAGGATTCTTAGAACACTCAATCACAATCATTCAAGTGTTCACTCAATCTCTGCGTTGAGTCTTTCCCCTTCAGAGAAAGATATATGGAAAGTCTCAACTCTCAATTCTCAGTTATCCCCAGTGGATTTAGCCTCAATCTTGGGCTTCGTAAAAGATAGAAAATAGAGTCATTCATAGTCTCAAAACTCCCAAAGGTCACCCTTTCAGAACTTTTTCCTCAGAGAGTCAGCCTAAATCATGGGCTTTGTACAAGACAGTAAAATTCAAACTCAGTAAACCATTCCCTCTCAGAGTCATCCTCAATCTCGAGCTTCATACAAGATAGAAAATAAATCATTTTTAAAATTTGTATCCCAGTTGTGTCAGCCTCAATATTGGGCTTTGCATAAGACACCAAACAAATCTTTCAATAAATACAAGATTTCTCAAGTATCTTTAGCAACACTATAAATATTAATTAAATTGAAAACACTCCTATCACTCCATTGGATAGAGGATTCAAGGCTTTGGAATTTCCAAGAGCTAATTTATCTTCCTCTTTTGACTAGTCTTCTTCTGAAAGTGTTTGTTTGAATGAGTTTGAAGTTGTTTTTAGAGTTTTTGAAAGTATTTGAATATGCTTAAGCGTGTTAGCATTTATTTGAGATTTTTTTTCGGATCACTTGAGAAAGTTAAAGTTTTTTGTGAAGAAGTTTTGAGGTTTGAAAAGCAAGGTTGATGGCGATGCACAAGGTAATCGATTTACAAAACTTGAGGCATGGCTTGGTATATGGACCAAGAATACGTGGATTCACAATTTATTCAAGCATAAAAGCAAGCAAGCAAATAAGAAAGCTAAAGATAAAAAAAAATGGTAAAAATTATTACAACACTTCGGGGATGAGGAATACAACTTGCCAAATGGCGATGAAAGTAATACAAGTTCATACAAACAAGCATAAAAAGATTAAACATGAAAATGACTGTATTCAATTGCAAGTCTACTAGAAAATTGGACTAGTATTCTAAATGAGTAATTGAAACAATTAATCAAATATGTCTCACTATAAGAAAGCTCAGGATCAAGCCATATTTGTAAAAGTGTGGTAAATTGCAACATGTAACTCGGTGGGAGAACTGACTTTATTATTTTCGCAAGCAAAATGTTGCGGTGAGCAAGAGTCACCACCGACTTTTATTTTGTCCAAAATCTTGGAAGGGCAAAAAGAACAAAAAAAGATCTTTTAAGAAAAACGGGCTCGGGGGGTAAATTATGAAAAAGGGAAGGTGTTAGCATCTTTTTCATCCGTAGTTATCTACGGGCTCTTAATTTTCCTAGCTCATGTTTGTTTGTTTGTTTAAAAAGGTTTAAGGACTTTAGCTTAAAAGCGTAGCCTTAGTCTTTGAAAAGAGAGATGCGAAAAGCTTTTTTAATTGAGCAAGCAAATTATGAACACTACCCTATGTTTGGTCTTTTTATATGCTTTTTACTCTCCTAAGAAAGATAGGTCTATCCTTACCATTCAGGGTAGGTAGTCCCATTGATTGGATGTGCTTATATAGGTGAAGAGATTTAGGCCAGACTTGGGCTTGGACCTTTGTGTTTTGAGTCACTTGAAAGTTTGGAAAAATATGATACCATTCTTTCTATTTTTGGTTCCCATTTGATTCAATCCTTCCCAATCAATCTCATAAGACTTATAGATCAATATTTGCTCAATATTTGATTGGAAAATTAACCAACATCATATCTTTCATAATTACCATGATTTCTTTTATTAAACTTTGAATTATAATGAATATAATTCAAAAATAAAATAAATAATAATGATAAGAATGAAGGAATGGCGTGGTGGGCTTCTGAAAATACCATGGGCATGTTTTAAATCAAGAAATTTTGGCCCATTAGTCAAAATTTTGGATTTTTGTCAATTAGGGTTTCACACAATTTTAAACTTTTGCCCAACTTGCACCAGTCATAACTCCATCAATATTTATCATATGGAGATGATCTAGGACTTTTTGGAAAGCCCAAGATGTCCTCTACAAGCCATTTTGGAACATATTTTGCATTTGGAGATTTTACTTTGAAGATATGGTTCCTGACAAAAAACAGCTTTTTGCGAGCTTCTAGAAGGACCTGTAATGTTTTGGCTCATATCTCCCAAATGAAGCATTTTTTGCCTTGGATTTAGCGAGGAAAAGTTGTATAGAATTCAATTTCCTTCAAGATGAGCTTTGGTTGGGAAATTTATGATGTTCCATGTGCAAGTTATGGCTGGTCAAAGTTCAGTTGACTTTTAGGTCAAAAACCCTAATTTAGAAACTTTAAGTTTTGTTGATTTCTGAACTTTCCTTGATGAATCATGATCAACCCTTGATCAAATGATGAATATTACTTCAAAATAAGGATGTTGACCAAAAATCAGGAATTTTGGCTGTATTTTGACCACAGTTGACTTTTAGGTCAAATCAGTCGACTGTTGATTATTTAAGCAGTTGACTGAGCAATCTTGTGAATCAGAGCTTGAAACTTGGCGTGAGGATTCTTTGAGGAATATGAGAAACCCTGAGGCCCACTTGAGGTGTCAGAACCTGATTTTACTTGGAGAGAGACAAAACCCTAATTCAGTTGTACTTGTTTATGGGAAGATATGCATGTGTAACTTTGAGTAATTGGAGATCTTTGAGTGTAAGGAGACTGTTTGTTTTAAAATATGATGGACAAATTTTGAGGTATGACACAACACTTAAAAGAGACCAATTTATGGTAGAAAAAAGGCTTGCGATTGAGTATTAGTTCTTTGGAAAGGTTTAATGTATGAAATAGTTGATATGATAAAGAGAATAGTAAAGGAAATCAGTAAAATTATTATATCACAATGGGGAGTGGGATAGATTTTTACCAAATGGGGATGAATAAAATAAAATGGAAAAAATTGCATAAAATGAAAATATTAATCACACAATATTACAAATCCGAATCAAATAAAATATATAAAAATGATTAACTAAATTAAATAAAATTATTTAATAAAATCAATCAAAAGAAATGATTAATTAAATTAAATAAAAACATTTAAAATGATTAATCTAAAAATATTTTTGTATTATGTTCTAATATCATGAAATAAGAAAAGAAACAAACAAAATATTAAAGAAAATATAAAATAATTAAAAAATAATAATAATTGGCTTAAAAAAGTAAAAAGATAGGGGGCGAGTAGGAAATCTGCTGGCCCAGAATACAGTGGTCCAATAGAATTTGCATCAGCCCTATAGGGGGTGGAGTTCGCGTTGCAAAAGGGGTGTTGTGCTGAGTTGGGGTGCAGCTAGCAATGAAATCTGGACTGGGCTTTGTAGGGGTGCAGGTAGCATAGAAGGGAATTTCTCATTGCACTCATATTGGGTGGAAAACACCCATGAAAACCCCAAAATACCCTTCGAATATGTATTTCCGAAGGCACCCTTTTCTCATTTTCAAATATTTTGGATATGCATATCTGAAAACACCCATATTTGAACTACAAATAAATATTTCAGATATGCATGTCCGAAAATGCCATAAAGCAGTTTCAGATATGCATATCTGAAATATTCTCTGATTCTTCATTTTTAAAAACAACAACATTACATTGTTAGAATCGGAGCACTGTAGCAACTAAAATTAATACCTTCTATTATCCGACAAATATTTAATGAAAATAAAAATGACGTAGATTATAGTAAAAAAACGATATCATAATATATATAAATAGTTGTTCGGATAAGTGCAAACCGTCAAAATATTACAATACCGTAAAAAAGTCACAAACAATACAAAAATAGGCCAATACTACTGAGTATGCCTAATGCGAACTTCCTGTGACCTCCTCCGCCTCCTTTACGCCGCCGCACTAGACGCCTCACTGACCATCCTCTGTACTATGGAAACTGCCTTAGAACCGCCCTGCTTAATGATCCCTCTCTCCAATGCCTCATGCCCAATCGAGTGTATTTGTTGGCATATCGACAGGAGATCGGTGGCATGGTCATCCTCATCCTACTGGTTCTCTAAGAGCTCCTCGTGTGCTGGCCTAGATGGACATCCCAGAGCATCGGGTGTCATGATATGATGCGTCACCTGATAAAATCATGTCACATACCCATCTACACAGTGCCAGCTCTGGGTGGCCCGCATACGCCGATACTACTATGGTACTAGATGATGCGCCCAATCCCAAAATATAGCAGTGAGATCTTGGTGGGTAACGGTGTCGGGAGCAGCCTTAAATAGAGACCATGGTGCTATGACCACATGCTAACCATCTAGAATATAATACAATGCGGTCGAATGGGACAACATCATCGTAATCACTGAAGGGCGTCCACTGGATGTCATCGTAAGCAGTACGATCAAGGTATACACGATATGGCCCCACTTTCTGATTCCCCCTTTTGAGGACATATCGTGCAGCCCTGGGGATGACGTCAGTATAAAAGGGATCAAGATCGTAGCCGTGGATGCGGTGGAAGTATGAGATGATCAAACTCTGAAACACAAATACGATAAAATTTTAAAAAGAAATATGATATAATAAAATGTGATATAATTAAAAAGAAATGTAATATGAGGAGTGTGCAAGAATCAGTCTGTTGTCTGGTCCTCTAGTTGGAGGCTTCATCCAGCTTCTGGTATAGGTATACGAGAATGCCGACTCCTTAGTTCCACTCGTGAACTGTAGTCAAATTAATAAAGAATCAGAGATAAGTCATGTCCACGTAGGTTGCACTTTTGTCCACAAAGAGGGTAGTGCCTACCAAGAACATGAACCAACACCATAGAGCGCAACCATGGTGATACTCAACAAAAAGCCCATCACCGTCCTTCTCACACTCCGCTGCCGCCACCAAGTGGTTCTCTTAAAGCTCTTTTAGGCTGGAGAACCAGATATGCGCCCCATTAGTTGCTCTGCACTTCAAGTACCTCCTCCTCCTCCTCGGCAACCTCCTCATCTTCCTCCTTCTCCCAACTAACCTCACGAGAGGAAGACGCTCGAGACAGCCGACTCCTCGGTGTAGATGATGGTCCTTTAAGCGGCTCATCCATTTGGACTTGGACTTGGACTCGACCCCGTCTCCGTCCTGTAGTCATTCCTTGATGCGTGGCTCTCTCGCGCCAAGTCGATGTTGTTTATGTGTGCCTCCTCTGTCTAAGTCGTGCGGTTGGTACTTGGTTATCTGTCATTTTTCTGAAAAATGCCACTCGTAAGAGTATGAAGAAAACAAAATTGAAACTTAAAAAAAAAACAACTCAGATCAAATTTCAGAAGTGCATATCTGAAACTGGTCAGAGGTGATTTCGAAAATGCACTTCCGAAATTTCATGCGAACAACCATTTTTGACTGAGTTCCATTTCTTGCCCTAACTCAACAAAAATCTCATTTTTTGCATGTAAAACATATAATTAAACTACAACATCATTCAACCTACACTAATATCCTAATTTCTAACAAGAAAAACAATATTTTGAATCTATAGTTGGAGATTGTTGAAACTTACAATTTATTAAAGCTTTTAGTGTAAAGATAATTGAGCTTTAAGACTTGAATGAAAGTTGAGTTGAAGTTGTAGGCTATGAAATGCGTCAAATGGAACACTTGAAAATAAGTTTGAAGTTGATTTTTGTGTATTCTGAAGATTGAAGGGGGCGACTGTTTGCATTTGTTGATAAACTCCAAAATATTTCGGAGATGTATCTCCGAAATTATTTTTAAAAAAAATGGTGTTTTCAGAGATTAAGGTATCTTCGAATATGTATCTCCGAAAACACCCCTTATAATTAAAAATAAGTGTCTTCGTATATGTATTTTCGAAATATAGGAATGTTTTGGGATTTTCACTACGAATCTGCGAGTATGTATATGGGTGCAATGAAAAATTCCCGCATAGAATCCGGACTAGGTTGAAAAAAACACTTAAGCCCAATAAAAAAAAAATCTGAAAAGACTAGAACGTAAACGATGTAGTCCACCCCTTTTACTCACTCTCTGGCGATCTCTTCTCCATTTTCTGATATGTTTTTCATCATTTTTGTCAATATTTTTTATGATTTCTGGAAATAACAACAACAAAACCGATTCTAACACTCTCAACCTTTCTCTCACATTCAATACTTCTCCTCCATCCGCTCTTATCTAATCTCTCTTGCTCAACAAAAATTAAAACAAGGCAAAGTTCATACAACAACAACAAAATGATCAAATGAATAAAAAGAAGAGTTACGGTGGAGCTCTGGAAACATAAATCAATCTTGAAATACCGAGCGATCTCACGAACAAGACGGTTCCTGGCATGAAACGACGTGGCTTATTCACTCCTCCGACGGCATGAGCAGACTTGCGAGTGGCTTTGGTTGCGCTGGTTGCTGATGAAACTCTGTGCGATGAAGATTCCGGATCTGTTGTGATTCTCCAGGTTGATGGATGAATCGTTGTTGTTGATGAACGTGCAGATCAATGAGTTGAAGGAAGAATGTTGTGAGCGGATCGGTTGAAGAAGATATGGATCTGCAGAAAGGTTTGTTCAATCTGTGTGAAAGGTTTGTGAGCAACGTGGACCATTGATTAATTCAGTTGAATGGTAGAGATCTTGGATTGTGTAATTTTTGTTAATGAGTTGTTGAAATGTAATGAAAGTGAAATGAATTTGAATTGTGAATTTTGGAATTTTTGGTTTCGGTGTAATTTGTAAATTTGAGAAATCTGGAATTTTGGTGAAACTGATACATTCAAACGTAAACTTCATGCATGTGGACCCATTTTTCATCTCATGGCTTATGAAAGAATGTGGCTTAGATGGCTCACAAAAACTTGATAAAATATGGCTCTATCTCTTGGCTCCATGATCTTGGCTTGGATAAAAAATAGTGAGATAGGCATTTGACTTGAATTGGGCTCCTTTACTAATCTTGCACTATACCTAAAAAAAACAATAATAAAATACAAGAAAAAGAAAGAATAACAAAAAAAGATAAATTTTTTTATTTATTAATTTTAATAAAAAACTCAACTTAAAAATGAGGCACAATACCTAGAAGGATAGAACCTCACCTTTCAAAGAAAGACCTGATTTTGTTCAACTTAAAGATGATGATGAATTCTTGAAGTTTTGTTCAACTTAGCCTCGATTCTTCTTCAAGGTGTTCAAAGCCACACATGCAAAAATTTGACCGCCCCTTTCTTCTACTACCATACCCTAGCTCCCCCCTCTCTTCCTTTTCTCTTGATGTTTCTTAACTTTCGGGTTTTGATGTGAGAAGAATGAATGAGAAAGATAGGTTTCTTTTCAATTTTGGTTTATATATACAATGGTGGAAGTTACCATTTTCCCATCGTCATATGGTTTTATTTACTAATAGTGCCACTACTAGCTTAGGTTGAGGAAATTTAGATTAGTTTAATATGAAACTTCTTCTTACTATTCTCACTAATTAACCATACTAAAGTGGACAAGGGATGTCACATCGTTCCCCCTTAAATTGAAATTTGTCCTTAAAATTTTTTCCGAGCAAAAGTGTTTTTACACTTCTCGCATCTTTATTCTATCTAGTCGCGACCTCGCTCGACTGTAACACTTCCACTAGATTCTAAAGTGTTCTCTATTTATTTGGACAACTCTCCCAACACACATGAGCTTTAAAACTTTCTTCAAAATTTATCAAATCATTCATGGTCTAAGAATTCCTCTGTTACCATCTTTCACATGATATTATTTCAACACTTGAATGACAACCACTACGATTCAATCGACAACTTGGTTCCGTCCTTAACCCTCCTATAAAACCTACATCTTTCGATGTGCCACTGTGATCTACTCAGTCACCAATTACTTCAGAATCTACATCTATTATATCTTACACTGGGACTGCAAGGCATCCATTAACCAAACACACTTTGTCTTGGTTAGACCACCATTGCTCTAACACTTCGTTGTGTTACAAATAACAATTTTCGCTTATCTGCATAATCGATATTATATCCTTTACCAAATCTTCTAACATTGCAATATGGCTTATAATTCGGTCCCAGAAAATTTTACCATTATTAAATTCATGGGTTAAATATACGACACCCCCTTGCCATTAGAGCGAGATTCAGTTTTGCCCCCTTGAAGTTATTTTTTTACAAAGACACCCTTATAAAAGTTTTAATCAACTTTTACCACACCCTTTTACTCCAGATGCTGACTGGGCTTTGACCTATTGGCTTAGGTGGCAATAAAATAACCATTTAATTAATTAAAAAAAAAGAAACATGATAAAATATGCCAAAGTCCAGTATCATTTATTCCACAACATCTTGTATGCTGCCACACCTCACAAATATCACAAGAAACCATTCTCTCACCATCATCATCCTGTGCTCCACACTCACACCTCACTTGCCAGTTATAAACCCTCCTTGATATTTATTCTGTTACTAGAAGATTGCAAATAGTATATCTCAGCATTTGTCACGAGGTGTTGTATTTGTACTCCATTAACCACTAAGGTTAATCAAGTAATGTGCATGATAATGATATTCAGGATATATGTAAATTGTATTATGCATGATATATGTAAATCTCATTATAGCATAGTTCCAAAACAGCCAAAAATATGATACAAGTTATGAAGTTTAGCCAGGCCCCAGATCATGTTATGTATTATTATTCATCCTCAAAGGATATAGTTACACTGTTTTGATATTCATTCATGAATTTGTATCTGTGTTGAACTGAGGAAAGTTGGGGGAAAAAAAAGAGAAAACTTATCAAGAGCTTGAACCAGTTTTGCCTGAGTTGAATCTTTTTAAATGGTTGATTTTATCATTAACAGAGCACTAAAATTTCACTTCATCACATGCATACAAAGATTTTATTTCAGCATAATTAACCAACCCATCAATATTAAGGAAAATAATCATGTGCG
This sequence comes from Vicia villosa, assembly GCF_029867415.1. Classification (NCBI taxonomy): domain Eukaryota; kingdom Viridiplantae; phylum Streptophyta; class Magnoliopsida; order Fabales; family Fabaceae; genus Vicia; species Vicia villosa. The sequence goes on along the minus strand of NC_081186.1, from coordinate 78,130,333 downwards.
CTGGTTGCTTTGACAGATTCTTGGAAGATGATGTCAAATCTGAGGAAGCTACTCCTAGTATGCCAAAGATTGTTTTAGTTCAGGCAGGAGGGGGTGTCATTGCTGGTGCAACTGCATCGTGCATTACAACTCCTCTGGATACAATCAAGACACGGCTACAGGTATTCATTGCCTTGTTGACAATGTTTCTTTCTCTTACGATTAGTGATGACAATGTAACCATTGAATCCAAGTGTCATGTTATCTGTTTTGCGCCTTTTTCTTCATTCTGAAAAATGATTTATTTGATACCTATTTTCTTTGTAGCCTTAGATATCATGAATGCAAAGACAGTAAAACATGTATTGCCTTAGATAATTATTTTAGCGCATCAATCGATTCCTGATTTTTCTGACTAAATGGTTTGCGCCGCAGGTGGTAGGACACGGAAAGAAAATCTCTATTAAACAAGTTGTTAAGGAATTGATCAGTGAGGATGGTTGGAACTTCAATGCGAAGAAAGAAGGTTAGGTTAACCGTGTGGTTGTGGTTGCGGTGTTGTTGGTTTGCGAAGCGAGGAGATGGAAGTGGGTGGAGGAACTGAGAGGGAGAGAGATAGTGGTTTAATGGTTTTGCATTGAAGAGATCATGCAGTGGTTGCTGATGCTTCCACATGGATGCATGATGATGGATGCATGATGAAGCAGTTTGGAAAGTAAAAGAGGCGCAGTGTTGTTGTGGTTCCCATTTGCGCTTCTTTCTGTTCTTTTCCTTTCTCAGCTGAATTGGAAAAGGAATGAATGAATAGTAGTGAAACTGACACTTTTAGTCCTTTTTATTAGGAGTAATTAATCTATTTTAGTTGAAATGGTGTGGTAAATCTATTTTACAATTATTATTATTCTACAATTATTATTATTTTGCCACGTCATCAATTAAGTCAAGCCCAGTCAGTAAAGTGGGTAAAAGGGTGTGGTAAATCCAAGATTTATGTTTTATAAGGGGCTTTTAGTAAAAAAAAAACTTCAGGGGCCAAAAACAAAACACGCTATAATGGCAGGGGGGCTTAATATATTTAACCCTAAATTCATTTGTTGCTTGCTCAACCAAACGCATACATATGACATGTCACTTTTTTAGCATGACCTTAATATAACATTGCTTACTTCATGACAGAAGGGTTCACATTCAACTTTCCTAAGAGAGCATTATCTTGATTCTTCACGAAAACCCATGGAAATCGCCACTTGACCTCGCACGATGACCCACCAAGAATACACCTATCTTTGCATGGTTCACCAACCAAAGAACTAAGATAACACACGTCGAAATAGAAGGACATAACGTTTGCACGCAAGCTTCACAAGATGATTCATACCAATCTTATTACGATTTCAATTGCTGGTGGCAATTGGACATTGTTAAGAGTTGCAATCTTTGTGGCTATGCGTAAACCTTAACTCAAGCGCTTACACACAACACTCACTATAACTCTAGTGAGCGAGCAAAAAAATTTCAACAGTATAACTCCTACATCACTCGCGCGACAATGACCACTCAGGGCCCCCCTAAAAGAGTGGACTCGAAATCCAGACCATCCCACGACCATCCCACAAGAGCTAAGCTATATGGAGTCCCCAACACATGAGTGATACAAGAGGGTAACGATTTACTCTAAAAAGAGCATTATAATTTATTCTAAAAATAGTATTTAAATAAAAAAATTACAATGTTTATGGTGATGTGTCGTTTCTATATTATTTTATTTTTTATAGAATAATGTAATTTTTTAAAAAAAAAAAACTATAAATTTGAATAATGCTATATAATAAAAAGGAAAAAGAAAACTCGTCTAAAAAAATGTTTCTATATCAAAATATTTTACTCATTTAATGTCACGATACTACACGTATCACTTAAAATAATATCTTATATAATTTTTGCAACCCCATCGGACCGCAATTGCGGTGTGATTTTGAAATCTCGTCTCCGGATGTATTAGAAACTTCATCGGACAATTTTAATCATGTTTTTTCAAATATTTTTATCAAAAATCAATATATTAGAATTCTAAAACTCAATTTACTTTTAATATAATGAAAAAATTTAACATTAAGTGTTTTTCAATATAATATTTCAAACACTCCCTTTTAAAAATTCATGCCGCAACGGCCGCAATACGCATCGCAACAAGCGCAAAGACCGCAATTGCAACATCCGCAAACGCAACCGCATCCGCAGCCGCAACCGCAGTTTAAAACCATGGTTTAACTCAGTATCACTAGTGCAAAATAAACAATATAATTTTAAAATTTACACCCGATATAATAAAAACGGGTGTAAATAAGAAACACGGTGGCACTTTTGTAAATAAAGTGTTAGTTTATGATTGATCGTGTGGAAATATACACCCTATTTTTTAAAAATGGGTGTAAATTAAAAATATTATTATATTTAAATATCTATTACTCCCGTTAAATTAAAAATCGGGCGTAAATTTAAATAGACTTAAAAATATATTTTAGATTAATTGGATTTTCTTTTTATATAAAAAATGCCAAAAAATATTTTAATTAAACATTATTTTTTTTTGAATTTAATATGTTTTATTCCTATTGTTTCAATCCACCCGTTAAAGTATTAATGTTCAATAATTTATCAACCATTTTTCGGTGGAGTTATTGATTATTCCTATTGTTTCAATCCACCCGTTAAAGAATTATGTTCAATAATTTATCAACCATTTTTCTCTCTGAACAAAATATTAACCAAACCCAACGAAACCCATTATGCATGTATTTCACGGAACTCAGCGAAACCCAGCGAAACCCATTTTTCAATCCACTCTCTGAACAATCAACGAAACCCAACGAAACTCAGCAATGGTGACGACAACGAAGCTCTCAGTTCCTTTCACGAAGCTAATGCTTGTACTATTAGCATGTTGAGAACTTTGTCCGCTACATTTACCAGAGAAGAGGAAGACTCTCGTTGACTTGTTCCATTTCAAAAGTCCACAACTATGGTACAGTTGATTTTGAGCGAAGACCTTCTAGTAAATGGGGTGTTCTTTACAAGAGAATCTCGATGATGAAAAACCCTGAATTGGGTTCTGCTTCTGTCCTGTGTTGAATCAGTGGGAGAATGAAGGTAAACCTCTTACAAAATAGGATCTTTGTAGAATTGCCAAGGAGTTGAGAAAGTATATAAGACATGACAAAGCTCTTCAGGTAATGATAAATCAATTTGTTATCGTAATTAGGTCAGAAAAATCAATTGTTTTGTTGAATTGAATTGAGGTATGTTAGCTGTGGAATTTGGTTTTGTGTTGGATGTTAGGGTTTGGGTTTGTATTGATAAACTTGATTTTCCTCGAGGTTGAATTGAAATTGTGCGCATTTTGATTAATTTACTGTGATGTGAATATGATTCTACTATTATTGTTGTGTTTATATAATATGATGTGTTCTTCATGTGCATTAGTGTCAAGTAGCTTCTGATTGCATCTGAATGGAAATAGTCATGAAAAAGCATTGCAATTTGATTTCAGCTTTTGCAATTTTAGTGTAGCGAAAGGATCTGAACAAAAAATTTATTTATTTGAGGACCTAATTACAACTTTTTAAGTTCAGGTACTAACTTCTGAGCATATTTTGCAGATATTTGAATGGATAAACAACCGACCAGGGAGGTTTAGAATGTCTGCAAGTGACGTTGCGATTCAGTTAGATTTAGTCTCAAGAGCTCACGGAGTTTCAAGAGCAGAAGGATTTTTTCTGAACCTGACTAATGTTTCAATGTGGTTATAGATGTATTCAATGTGTAAGTCATATCAATCATATTATTCTTTTCATTTTTGTCTTGAATTTTCAAATAGTGAATTGATTTTTAGACGTTTTTGTAATGATATGAGAATTGCAAGGCCGTGGCAGATGAATACGTAGAATGTGAAATCACGGTGTGTAGCTCTTTATTCGTGTCATTGGCTTACTTCAAAGTTGAAATCATTTTCCGGTTCTCTTTTGCAGATTATTATAATCGATTTAATACTTCACAAACCCAAGGCCTATAGACATCTCCTTTACAATGTCATTAATCAAGAAACCTTGAAGTTTCAGGTATATGAATATCAATTTTTTCGTGATTTGTTGTGCTCATTCATACTGTATCATTAATCTCACGAATGCTTCTTTTTGATAATTTTGCAGGGACTGTTTGGAAATTGGCTGCCATTTTTCTTCTTTTTGATGCATGTATCCATTCTTATCATCTTATGGAATTTTATTATTTTTCAATGCCTTAGAGCTTAAATTCTATCCCAAAATCAAATATGAGGGCCTTACAATTTGTTGAAGACAGATATTTGATCTTGGAAAGTAGAAAAAGTAAATCGAGTTCATCAATGAGCTACTCCTCACTAGTGTCAATGTGTTGCAAAGTTAAGTTATCTGAACGTTAAAATCACCTTTTCGTTAATTACTTGGTTCTGAATTTTATGCTAACTTTGATTAATGTTTTATGGTTTTCATTGGCAGGTGATGATGGATGTCTTCTTTGGAAACTTTATGTTTCTTTTAACCTTCTTCTTTATGGTCAAGATGTTTCTTCATATATCTATCAGTGTCTCCAGGTTATACCTCTGATATATTTTTTCTTAAACCGATGACTTTGATCTATTCTCTGGCCCCAAAAGAGTGCAAAATGTAATATCTGAAGCCTGGAGTTATCAAACAAATTGTTGTCCAGATAACGAGGCCGATGGACAGGAGCAGTCAGAATCACAGTTGCAGCCTATATCTGGAAATGGAATTTCTCATGCTGGTATTGATACTCAGGTTGTTCAGTATGGACCACCTCCACAACTTGGCCCTGGACATGCTACGGTATGAAATTTTAACTGCTGTTGTTTTCATTTTGTCTTTAAAAACCAAACTATGTTTGTTCAGTTGTTTGCCACCCCTGGCTCTCTCATTGGACATTGCATCTTCATGTTTAATTACTTCAAAAAGTCTTTAAGGGGGCTATATCCCTTTTCCTTCCTCCTTTTTGGCAAATCCTTCCCTTTTCCTCAACTTCCAAACAAAGCCTACAAAGGTCACTATTAATGGGGAAGAATCAAACCACTTAGCTACTTTACTGAGCATCTCATACTACTCGATGCGGCACAAAGAAATGCCATGATACCCAACTTCCCATCATTGTGAAAGTGGGAATTTTCAAATCATCAAGCTGTTTTTTCTACATTGCTGTTGTTTTTTTTGTTCTATCCTATTTTAAAATGTGAGTTTTTTGTACTTTACTCATTTCTGTTGATTTTACCAGGTAATTGAAGACCCAGTCATTATTATTAGATTAATTGATAATGTGATACGGTGGTGACGTCATAAGGCAAACTTGAATGGTTATCTCTCCTATCAAACTGGCCAAAGCTTAGATAAGATAATTGTTTTCTTGGTTCTAGTTTTTTTGTGCCTTAAAGTTTGAAAAGAATTAGTGAATTTCTACTTTTAAGGGCGAGCTTGTTGCTTCTTCATGTAAGGTATGCACTGTTAATCTAACTATTCACCTGTATAGTTAGAGAGAAGGTGTCTTAAAAATCTCATCATGACTTGCTGCTGTTTGTCTTATTTCTTCTTTCTTCATTCCAATTTTGAATGCTTCTTTTTCCAACATTGGATATACATTATTAACTTCAAGCAACTTGGGTTAGATCGTTTTGGTTGCCAGTATCACTGCTGTTATACACTTTACTGCTATATCGCAGATATTTCTACATTATTTGGCAATTATGAAATGAATAATTTATGCATTGCAGGCCCAATCTACTGCTGTGGCAGAGGTATGGCTTTGGCAGGTTGGTTCATGGAAAGCAGTTGGTCGCTTGCAATCTCACAGTTTAACAGTAACACAGATGGAATTCTCACACGATGACCACTTTCTTTTGACTGTCTCAAGGGATCGTCAGTTCTCCATTTTTACAATCACAAGAACAGGTAGATAGTTATCATTTTTCTCAGGATGCAAGCATATGCATCTGCATTACAATTATTATCTGTCTTTTTGCGATTCAATAAAATACTAATCGCTCAATTGTGGTTTGTAGGAAGCGGTGAAATCAGTTATAGTCTTCTCACAAGGCAGGAAGGACACAAGCGGATTATCTGGTCATGTTCTTGGAACCCACACGGCCATGAATTTGCAACAGGTTCACGTGACAAAATAGTGAAAATCTGGGCCGTAGAAAAGGAATCATCATCAGTAAAGCAGCTGATGACTTTACCTCAATTGACAAGTAGTGTGACAGCATTATCTTGGGCTGGTCTCCCTCATCGAAGAAACAATGGAGTTCTAGCCGTTGGAATGGAAAACGGACAAATAGAATTATGGAATCTGTCCTATAACAGACAAGACAATGCACCGGGTTCCGCCGCCGCTCTTCTTGTTCGTGTTGATCCTTTTAAATGCCATGCCTCTACCGTAAACCAACCGTCTGGCATGGAGAGAAAATGAGGAAGATAACAAGAGTTTGCAACTTGCTTCTTGTGGAGCTGATAATTGTGTAAGAGTGTTCGATGTAACTGTTGAGTAATTAGATTATTCTTTCCCATCTTTTTTGATATATCTATGGATTATTATTATCACATGATTTTGAAACTATTTTTAGGTGATGATACTTGATTTTTATAAAAAATATGATAATAATATTAATGATAATCAATAGATAAAAAAATTAAGAATTAAGAAAGACTAATCTTAAAATAACTGACAACCTCTTTACCTACCGATGTATGCTATATATGGAAAATTCAATCCAAATCTGTCAGCAGTGGGCCACTTTGTTATGTATAAATATAAGAAAACAACAAACCCAAACTTGTTTGCCACTAGCTGCAATGTTAGACATATATTTAATTGATTGCATTTGGATGGAAGAAAAGAAGGAAAAGGAATTGTAGATATTGAGATACTATTCTTGGATATGATGTTTAATGGTTGTTATGAATTAAATAAAGTTGTTAATTCTTTACCATTTCTATATGTTCATTTCTGTTGATTACCAGGTAATTTACCAGGTTACCATAAAGGTTCTGATTCTATATCTCTTTCAAATGGTGATTTACCAAAGATGATTAACATTTCAATACACAAAAATGTTTTCAAATCGGCCTCCGAAGTTTACTTTGCAGTAAGTTTCTGAATTCTGAAGATAAATTTGCATTATCATACACTCAAGTATAGTTTTGATAGTTTATGTTGTTCTTGCCTTAGGCAGATGCTTTGCATTGGATACTTGATGAGCTACCTAATCAGTCCCTTTTGAACACTGCTGAATGGAAACTCATCATTCCTCAACTATACAAACAATATCCAAATGATGACATGAATTTTAATATCTCGGTATCTTCTCCACCGGTTATAGAAGTGTCTGATGAACTTCATTTTTTGCTTCTTAAGATGTATCGTGTTGCTTACAATAGAAGGATCAATCAAACTCTTGGTATGTATCTTTCTCTAACTGTATGCATAAGCATATTTAGACTATGAAGCACATACACATATACCGACACCGGACATGACACCGACACTGACATGCTAACATCAGTAATAATTTGAAAAAAATGAATAAACCTTCATATTTGTTGCAAAGCATTAGCGTGTTAAAATGCACATCTGAGCTATATACCATTGATACATGTGACTCTTTATTGTAATAACACTTTCTTGTAATAATTTTTTGTGTCTTGTTTTTTTGCATACAGAAAACAATTGCATCTCCAAGGCGTGGTATTTTGGCCATGGATGAATCCAATGTTACATGTGGAAAGCGGTTGGATTCAATTGAACTAGAGAACACCGAAATTAACCGTCAAGCATGGCGTAAAATTATATATGAAGAAAGTGTTATGACTTAGTTAAAATATAATTTTTATGTGTATGATTTTATAATACTTGAAATATTATGACTGTACATGATTTTGTATATTTTTTTGGTTAATATGAAAAATATTTTGACTTAGTTAAAATATGATTTTTATGTGTATGATTTTTTTAGTATTTGCAATATTATGACTGAAAATGAAATATGACTAAATGGTGTATATGAAATAGGGTGTAAATAGATATAATTGTTCATTCATAAATGGCGTATTTACACCCGATTTTTATTAAAATAGGGTGTAATTAAGAACATATTTACACCCGATTTTTATTAAAATAGGGTGTAATTAAAATGTAATTACGCCCAATTACACCCGATTTTTATTAAAATGGGTGTAATTAAAACGTAATTACGCCAAATTACACCCGATTTTTATTAAAACAGGGTGTAATTAAAACGTAATTACGCCAAATTACACCCGATTTTTATTAAAATAGGGTGTAATTAAAAACGTAATTACGCCCAATTACACCCTATTTTTTTTAAAATAGGGTGTAATTAAAAACCTAATTACGCCCAATTACACCCGATTTTTATTAAAACAGGGTGTAATTAAAAATGTAATTACGCCCAATTACACCCGATAATTTTAAAATAAAACGGGTGTAAAATCGTTAGACATTTCTCACCCTGTGGATATACACCCGATTTTTATTAAAAATAATGGGTATAAATTTAATAAAAAACGGGTGTAAATTAACATTTTTGTACTAGTGTATGAACATGTTTTCTACATCTGTAACACTAACCCATACATTGTACAATGGTGAACCTCAAGACGATGATATTCCATTGGAGGTTTGTTAACACAAACTAAAGCTATTTTTCAACAGTGGAACCACGGTTTCTAAGATTGATTTTACAAAAACATACCTCCTCAACAATTCATCTTCAAAGAAATCCCGGACTTACATCATGGAAAATTCGGCCAGGATTATTTATATGGTAATGCTTTAAGACTCCAAACTGTTACTTATAGTTTAGATGCTAAAATTGGGTCATCCAATGATCTCTTAGAATAACATCGAAGAAAACCATAAAAATTCTAGCAGTTTAGATGACCCAATATGTCCATTCATATATAACATGGCGGTAAAGAAAACTTACCATTGACATATAGGATATTTTCTTATTTTTTAAAATCAAATTATCTGTAAGCTAGAATATCTAGACTGAGAATTTAAAATTCCACAATCTTAGACGATATCCATTACCTCTAATAAGATGTTATTCCAAAAGACGTGATTAAGATATTTCCAAATAGTTACTTTGTCTGTTTTATTTTACTCTAACGGTTACAACCACTATCAATAAAAACATATGTTCACGTCACAATCACTAAACCCCAATCATGTATACTTGGAACATAATTCAACAAATATGTGTGCTATTTTCCAATAACATAAATTTTTTTAAAATAGAAATGTAATGTTTTTAATCTTAAATAAGTTTGTTGACATAGCACGCAAATAATATGAAGAAAAAAAATGAAATAAATCATTTTCATCTAAATTTTTTTATATTATTGGCGTGTTATGTAAGGAAGCCTATTTAAGATGAAATCAAAGCTATACTGTTATTAATTTTTTTTATTATTGACAAATAACACACATGTTACTAAAATTTTATTACAAATGTAAGAGATAATGGTTTAATGACAATGATTTGAAGGGCTAGAATAATCTAAAGCAAACAAAGTAACAACCTGATCCGCTGTCGCACGCGGGTCAAAAACGAGTAAAATTGCAAACTGTAGTAACAACGGTAACGGTAACTCGTGTATCGTCTCTCAAGGACTCTTGATTTTTATTAACTATATGCTAAATCGATTAAGGGGGCGGGGGGGGGGGGGGGGGGGGGGGTTGGTTTGGTCGAAAAAATGATTATCAAAAGTGATTATGAAATTAAGCTGTTTTGAAATAAGTGATTATGGAAATAAGTCAATCTACCGACTCAGTTCCTACCAATCATCGATTATTAAAATCTCACTATCCTAAGCGGATTCCTTTCCCGTTCGATTAAAATATAATCAACAAGCGTAACAATATCATACGAATGATGCTTTCCGTTTGCCGAATTAAGCATTCGGTTAGGCATACAGCGAATTAACGATTAAGCAACGATAAGCCGCAAATAAATTGGAAAACATAATTCAATCGAACCAAACAACATATATTACGAATATCAAATTAAGCAAAAGATAAACAAAATATATTATTGAAGGAAAAGGAATTTTATTGCAAAACTTATAATAATCTCATAGTTTAGGAACCTGAATTCGGTAGATCAACCAAAAGTGATTAGTTCGCCATGGATCAATTCGTACAAGCTTCAAGAATTTCGTGAATAGTGATGATCAACAGTATTTTCGTGGCTACCTAACCTAAGGAACAATAGCACGACCCGTTTCACAACTTAACTGGGTCAAATGTGTGATCCAGGCCCAATACAACTAACCCAAACAAAATACAAAAAATAATGCAGCAGCTTGTACGAGTTTTCTGGCCTTGTTGGAGTCCGAATTTGCTTCTGACTTCTGAACAAAAATCGTAGATCTTTTTCTTAGCTTTCCAACGACTGGTAGAACGCTTTAATCCGATACTCCAAGCTCCAGTTATGAATTTATTCGTGAAAGCTGCTAAAGCTGAAAATTAAGTACGAAAATCAAATAAGTGGAAAAATAAAATAAAATATAAAAACATAATAAAATTGAAAAATAAACAAACCAAACCATAGAAATGCCTACGTACAAACATGGAAGAACGTGCATAAAAATGCACTGATCACAACCTATGAAGTGCAATTATCTCAATCATTTTTTTTTTGATAATATATTATCAGATGTATTGGGATATTGTAGAGGATTGTGGATTTTGAAATTCTCGATCCATATATAAATGACTTATTGATGGTTTGATTTTAAAGAATAAAAATATGGGTAATGGTGACATGTGTCCTAAGGGCACAGATTAAGAGTTAAATATAAAAAAAAAATTATTGAAAATTGTGTAATACTTTTATTAAAAATTTATAATTAATATTTTAATTGTTTTGTTTCAATACAAATTTTTTATTACTGTGTTTCTTAACATGTGCCCTTAAGGCACGTCTTACCTTTACCCTAAAAATATATATCACAGGCCAATTGTAAGATTTTTTTATCGCTGATATATGATGCACATAAAAAGAATAATAAATTTTTAATACTATTTTGATTCTGAAATGGAGGGAGATTATTATGCATTTGAAAGTCGAGTATGCTAAATTGAGACTAATTGAGTTTTTGTTGCCTGCGGTTGAAGCTATTCGAATATGTCATTAGAGTTTCTAGACGTTCAATTTATCATGTTAAGGATTAGTTCTTAAAAAATTGTTAAATATTTGAACAAAAACAAAGAATCAATCAAGAGAAGTGAGTAATCAAATCATCCATTCATTTTGGTAGATATAAATTAATATTTACTTTTTCAATTTGTCAAATTTGTTTCATTTTGTCCTATACTATTAGAAGTATTAGAAGTATTATAGCCTTTTGTATGTAATTGACTTAGTCAACTCTCTCTTTTGTATAACAGGCTATTAGAGTTTGTTATTGGTAGTTACAAGTAGTTATGTTGAGCTGGATTTTGACTGAATTGTGAGCTATTCATATATAGCGTGCTATCACATTGTACATTGTAATCAATTCACATAATACAAACACACTGTGTAGAAAAGTGCAGAGCACTTTCATCTTTAATATGGTATCAGACGCCTAGATCCTTTATCTACCTCTCACTTCCGCTCACCATTGTTCTTAAGTTTCAGAGAAACTCGTGCCTTGTTCCTTTCTAAGAAGCGTCAACCATGGCTGAATCCACTCCAAATTCACCGCGCACCAACACTTCATCACAGATGTAGTCGTCACAATTCGCAAGAGCCATGAATCACAGTGTGTTTGGACCTAAACTCTCCATCAAACTTCAAGAAACAAACTTCCTCTTATGGAATCAACATGTGGAAGGTGTGATTCTTTCTCACAAACTTCACAAATTCGCGGTGAATCCTCAGATTCCTCAAATGTTCAAGACCGATTAGGACAGGATTACAAATACCAAATCTGAAGAATATGAAGCTTGGATCGTGCAAGATCAAGCTCTCTTCACATGGCTTCTATCGACAATTTCAAAAACAGTTCTTCCTAGGGTTCTTTCTTGCAAACACTCCTATCAAATTTGGGATCAGATTCACAAACACTTCAATGCGCTGATGTGAGCTAGGGTTCATAAACTTCGTGCTGAATTAAAGATCACCAAGAATGCCAATCGATCCATCTCTGAATATGTGATGCGAATTCGTGTTATAGCGGATTCTCTTCTAGCTATTGGAGACCCTATCTCTGAACGTGACAAAATAGATGTTATACTACAGGGTTTACCAGAAAAGTACAATCCATTTGTTATGATGGTGTATGGAAAGATTGAACCACCAACTCTATATGATGTCGAAGCCCTGCTCTATGTGCAAGAAGCACAACTTGACAAGTATCGTCAAGAACTATCACTAACAACTGCTACAGCCAATGTAGCACACAAGTGAAAATCAAAATGCCAATAACACTAAAGGAAATCCACAATCTGCAAGAGGTCGTGGGAATACCACCAGAGGTAGGGGTCGTAGCATAGCTAGAGGCTCCTACACTTCAGGAAATCGACCAACATGTCAGTTGTGTGGTAAGTATGGGAATGCAGTTACTGATTGTTGGCACATGTATGATGAAAATTTTGAACCAGCTCAAGCTAGAACTCGAGGAAATATCCAAGGAACTCAGGCTAATGAAGATAAAAAGAAACAGGCTACAACACCTGCTCAAGCCTCAACTTTTCTAGCTCATCAAGATGACCTAACCATACCTGCAAACCTTGAATCACAAGCTTGGTTTGCAGATTCAGGTGCTTCCTACCACATTACCTCTCATAACTCTTATTTTCATAGTCATCATCCTTATGTAAGTTCGAATGGAGTTTTGATTGGAAATGATCAATGACTCTCCATTAAGTCCATAGGCTCAGCAAAGAATAAGTCTAATATTTTACCTTACACTGTGATATCCTTGAATAATATGCTTCATGTACCTAGCATTTCTCGTAATCTTATCTCTGTATCCAAAATTTCCAAAGACAACAATGTATTTTTTGAGTTCCATGCAAACAAATGTTATGTCAAATCTCAGGCATCTAAACTGGAGCTCCTATAGGGATTTCTTGACACTAATGGACTGTATTGCTAATACAATCCACTGATGGAGTCTTCCTCACAACCTATAGTCAATTCTTCTAGTGTCTCAATCGATAATTCAAATAGCAAGTCTCAAGACTCAGGTTTCAATGAATTTTCTCTTTGGCATTCTAGACTAGGGCATGCTGTAACACCCTTCTAATACCCCGCATAAATAAACAATAATCAGAGTAAAACATGAAAAGGCCGTTACAACTTCCATATAATCAAAAAAAATACTCATGTCATGCCATAAAAGGAACATTAAACCAAAATTATTCAGATCATCATGTTAACACAGCGGAAATATTCTTAACATTTGAACAATGCAACATCCAAAGTCATAGAATTAAAACACCACCATAATAAAACACCCAAATAAAAAGAGTTTAACAATTATCTCTAAACAACGTTCCCAGTGTTACACGACCAGATCATGACACGGAACCAACTAACTCTAACGAACTACTTGACGAGCTATTCCTCACCAAGTACAGAAGCTACTCCTCAATCTGAAAAATAAAAACAGTAAGGGTGAGTCTCATTCGCATTTAACCAATGTTATAGGATATAGATGATAAAATATCAATTAAATGCTATTCACCCAATTACAATTACAATCAGATTCTTAACCATACAATCAGTACAACAAACATACAATCAACACATATTATGACATTGGACAATCTTCCATTCATGTTATAATAACACAAGTAGCCTAATGCAATGCAACTACATGCATGTGGTACCAAAAATCTGGGATAACCCATCTCACCGATCCGCCATCGTCAAGGATACGACAACACCCACTCACTAATTCCACACGATGGGAATTAGCTACCACTGATCCACCATCATCAAGGATCAGCCACACAATGATTATGAAATGCATGTATCAACCATAACATGCTCATCACCCACATAAATCAACCAAATGTCATAATCATCAACTACAATAATCAATAGCCACACACAATCATGCTATTTCTCCACCATAGTAAAACACATATTTTATACCAACAATACATGTATAACAAACACCGATTACAACCACAACATCATACAGGTGAAATATTCATTAATATACCTGTACGCATAAACCACCACAACCAATTAAATTCGAGTGTTTCAAAATAATTTCGAGTCACGATTCAAAACACCATTTTATTATGTAAATCATTTGATTAGCTTTTCTATGCTCAAAACGGCACCAAAATCGGATTTACGGTTTAAAAGTTAAGAAAGTTTTAGAAAAAGTAACACAAAATCCGGTTCCTCCCTACGTGGGAACCGGTTCCTGAAATCCTTCAGAAACTCCTCTCTGATTTTTACTACTAGGAACCGGGTTGTACCTACATGAGAACTGGTTCCTGCTGAACATAATTCCTTCGCTTCTGGTTTCTACTACTGGAACTCGGTTCCTCCCACCTGGGAACCGGTTCCTACGATGCTGTATCAGAAAAATACCATTCTTTTCAGCATCGTATTGACCCGAATCCACACCAATTCGCACCCAAATGTATTATAACACCAAACAGCAACCACAAACACAATTAACACATTTATAACACATGTCAATCGTCCAATTCACACCACACATGATCAATACAACATTATTAATCAATTCTCCCAAAACCTAATATCTCTACAACCTAAGCATAACTCAATTAGCATGAGAAACATGTTCAATTCCATTCTACTACCTATAAACCTATAATAGAAGATAAATGGAAGAGTCTCCCCTTACCTGAAGGTTGATTCTTCGCTCTTCCTCTGTCGCACTTCTCTGCTCATCTTCTCATTTCACGTGTTTCTCTTTTCCAAATGTTGTAACCTTCTCTATTCCACAACTCCTTCTATTTTATTAAAAAAATGAAATAAAAATTATTTTAATTAGTAATAGGGCCTACCAATGCACCCCCTCTTTACTAATCACAACTCAAGCCCAATTGCTTAATTCCTCATAATCCTCAATAATTCCAAATAATTCCCCATAATTAAATTAAATTAATTAAATTAAATTAAGTTATGAAAATATGGAGTGTTACAACTCTCCCCCACTAAAAGAGTTTTCGTCCTTGAAAACATACCTTAGGCAAATAACTCTGGATAGGAATCCTTCATCTGACTTTCCAGTTCCCAAGTCACATTCCCACCTGTTGGTCCTCCCCAAGCTACTTTGACCAGTGCTATCTCTTTGCCACACAACTGTTTCAGCTTCCGATCTTCAATTCTCATAGGAAAAGCTTCAACTATCATGTTATCCTTTACCTGTATATCATCTACATGGATCATATGAGATGGATCCGCAATGTATTTCCTCAACTATGATACGAGGAATACATTGTGCAAATTCGCAAGCGTTGGTGGCAACGCAATACGGTAAGCCACCTCTCCAACCCTCTATGTAATCTGATACGGACCGATGAAATGCGGAGTCAACTTCTGTGATTTCAGTGCTCTACCAACACCAGTCGTAGGAGTCACCCTCAATAACACATGATCTCCCTCTTGAAATTCAAGTGTCCTTCGTCTCTTATCATGGTAGCTTTTCTGGCGACTCTGAGAAGCCTTCATCTTCTCCTGAATCAATTTAATCTTCTCCGTGGTCTCTTGTACAAGTTCTGGTCCAATCACCATACTCTCACCAGATTCATACCAACACAAAGGTGTTCTACACCTCCTACCATACAAAGCTTCAAATGGAGCCATACCAATGCTCGAATGAAAACTATTGTTGTAGGTAAATTCGATCAACGACAAATAGCTATCCCATGCACCACCTTTTTCAAATACACAAGCACGTAACAAATCTTCCAATGATAAGCAGATGATAAGCAGAACTCAATCTCAATTTAGTACCCAAAGCCTTCTGCAAACCTTCCCAGAATCGAGATGTAAACCTTGGATCTCTATCTGACACGATACTCGAAGGAATACCATGCAGACTTACTATCTTCTCAATATACAATTGAGCTAACCTCTCCATCGAATAATCCATTCTTATTGGTATAAAGTAAAGTGAGCAGACTTCGTCAATCTGTACACAATAACCCAAATAGCTTCACGATTCTTCATTGTTTTCGGCAATCCAGAAACAAAATCCATAGATATACTATCCCACTCCCATTCAGGAATAAATAAAGGTTGCATAGCTCCATACGGCTTTTGATGCTCAATCTTCGACTTCTGGCAAGTCAAACAAGCATAGACAAATTCAGCTATTTCCTTTTTCATTCCAGGCCACTAGAACAGCTTCTCTAAGTCATGATACATCTTGGTAGCACCAGGATGAATACTCAATCCACTCTGATGTTCTTTCTCAAGAATACTTATTCTCAATTGGGCAACATCAGAAACACAAACACGATTTCCAAATCTCATGATACCATTCTAGTTGATTCTGAATTCACCCCTTTTACCTTGGTTAATCAGAGTCAACTTATCAACCAACTCTACATTAGTCTTCTGACCCTCTCGGATTTCTTCTAGAATACCACTAGTCAGCTTCAGCATACCCAATCTAACACTGTTAGGAATATCTTCGCATACTAAACTCAAATCTCTGAATTGTTCAATTAAGTCCAACTCCTTCACCATTAACATAGACATATGAAAGGACTTCCTACTCAAAGCATCGACAACAACGTTTGCTTTACCCGGATGGTAATTCAGCCCAAAATTATAATCCTTGAGAAATTCTAACCATCTTCTTTGTCTCATATTTAGCTATTTTTGATCAAAGAGATACTTCAGACTCTTGTGATCACTAAATACTTCAAACCTTGAACCATACAAATAATGCCTCCACAGCTTCAACACGAATACAACTGCTGCCAACTCTAAGTCGTGAGTCGGATAATTCTTCTCATGCACTTTGAGTTGTCTCGACGCATAAGCGACTACCTATTGATTCTGCATTAGCACACCTCCTAATCCCATCAATGAAGCATCACAATACACAACAAAAGATTCCGCCGGATTTGGCATAATCAAGATCGGTGCACTAGTCAGCCTCCTCTTCAGCTCTTGGAATCCTTCTTCACATTTCGAATCCCAGATGAACGCTTGACCCTTCTTAGTTAACTTAGTTAACGACAACGCTAACTTTGAAAAAATAAAAAATAGTAATAATTTTTTAATATGAATAAAAAAATACAATTATATTTATTCTATTTGTATATAATAAAATATAAGTATTTTAATTTTTTTTAGTTATTGTAACAGAAACTTTTTCACCAAGCATGCTCATAAATTCATTCTTTAACAGTTCACTTTATAACCGAAATTTCTTCATAAAATGTTATGATTTGATTCTTAATTATTATACTAAATATTTGACAATTTGTAACAGAAACTCTTTCACTTGCCCATTCCAATTTTCTTTTAAATATTCCTTTACACTTAAATAACTTACTTATACTACCAATCAAGCATGAGTAAACACAAAATGTCATGAAGATATTATTTTTCATGGTCATATCCCCCTTCTTTCAACAAATAGATTCTTTTAATTGCACTATTCCATCTAATAAATCGTAGAATATGGAGTTTAGGAGATCCTCCTATCACCCAAATTGTAAGTTTCTGATTTTTTTTATTGTTAGATTTATGAATTATAGAGTCATAAAAAATAAAATTTCTATACGTAATGAGATCTTAGTTATACATAATTGTTGCTTTTCTCATATCTCAAACATGTTGATCCAAGTTTAACATAAAACTTCTATGTCTTAGGTAATTTTGTATACTTTGATGTTTGAGATTCGTCCAACTTATTAATCGTTCCAAGTGTAATATAGTACATTTATGTTACAAATAACTTCATACATTTCAATCATTCACTATTTCAAAACAAGTGATTTTACTTATAGGAAATCATGTGAATTTTTTACTATGACAACTAATTGTCAAAATATTATAAACTTAAATAAAAAAATCAGGTATGTTTAAACTATTTAAAATTTGTACGAAGAAATATTGGTTCTATTTTTGTCTCCAATAAGAAAAATGAGGAAAAGTATATATATTTGGCCTATAGTAAAGTTATTTTAAAATATATGGTATAATTTTATTTTATTTAAATTTTAACTCTGATCTATATTCTTTTTTAAACATATGTTTAAAAAAAATCATTAGTACTGTTATTCATGATACGTAGTGTCTAAAAATGTAATGATACCATTATTATAAAAGTCATGACTTATTATTTTACAAAAACACTATCTCCAACTATATTTTTCTACATGAGCTATATTTTAAATTCATGAACATACATCAATATTTTCTTCAATTACTTATATAACTTAAAATATTTACGTCCAACCTAAGCCTCAATTAATCAAGTTAAAAAATATATATATTAAATATATAATCTCTCTATTATATTTTAATATCATTATTTAAAAACAATTTATAACAATTATTTATTATGCTTTATTACACAATTTATTATTTTTTTCTATTTCTTAACTATTTTATCACTCAATACAAATAATATCAATTAATAACAATTTTTAATTACTAAAATTATGAGTTACAATTTTTAGTAGGAGTTATTATTGTCCTATTAATAATTATGATCACATATATAAATACATAATTGGTGCATGAATTTTAGATAGTTGTAATATACAATTTTGTTATAGGTCTTCTTCACCTTTGACCTTATTCCTAACACCTCTTATATGATACATATATACTTTTTTTTTTTTAATTTTATATTAGCTCTTATATGGTTTATACTTTCGACTAAAGACTCAAATTACTTTATTATATTGTTTATTTAAATAGTTTGTTTTCATATCTATAATTTCTTACAGTTTGTTTTCATACTGTAATTTCTTATCATATGTAAAATTCTCAAAAAAATATTAATAGTGTTAATCTTTTTCTTTTTGTAATTGAACACATATGTATTAACTCATCTATGCAATACATTATAATGTTATTATTATTTTATTTAATTTATATATTTTTTTTGGATATTCTTTAATATTTTTAATTTCAAAATTATAATTTTTTAAAGCATAATCTAAATGGTAAAAAAATAATTTTATATACAAATAAAAATTAAATATCTACTATATAATTTAAAAATTATAATTTTATTTCTAATATATCCGTGCGAAGCACGGGTCCGCAATCTAGTTTATCAAAAAAAAAGTAAGCGGTGCACAAGCTAGATTAGAGGTGCGGTCTTAAATAATGAGGAGGTTCAAAGATGAATATAATAAAAAAATTGAGTGTGATTTAATAAATTCAGGGGTACAACTGAACCCCTCAAGTATACCTAGCTCCGCCTCTGTCATAGCAGTAGACAATATAGTTCACTCGCACTCTACTATTACTAATAAAAAAATTAACTTCCTTTTCAACTTAGACATTTTGTACATAACTTTGTGAAAATTACCTTTTGAACAATGAATTGAAGTATTCCATTTCCCTATCAGCTTTTAAATATGTTCTAAAGCTGATTTATAAACTACTTTTAATTGTTGTTCAATATTAATCCATTAATGCATTTGTCATGTAAGTTTATATCCCCAATTTCAAACACATTGCAAGATGATATGAGCAAAACACATCCAGTAAGATTTAAAACTTGTTTCAGTTATTCATCCATACATAATGTTTGACTATGGTTTCAAATAGTTTCTATTAATTATCAGTTTACAAATACTATAACAGTATCATATTATAGTTCTCTATTTTTTCACCTATTGATTCTTATGGTGGATTTTATTAGGTATGAAGCATAGATACAATTATTCAAAAAAATAACTATTGACTCTTATTAGTTTTTATTAGCTAAGCACCATTGTTTAATATCTTGATGGTTTGTTTGAGATCAAACCCATTGTTTAATATCTTGGTGGTTTTTTTGAGATCAAACCCTTTTTTTTTCTCTGAATATAGCAATTTTGTCAACTAACAATAGAAACAATAAATTGTTGATAAAAGAAACAATAATAACAACATGAATAAAATATACCTGAATAATATCCTTAGTAGGTTTCCTTGACTTCTTCATCATCTTTACCAACTTCTTCAATCTACGATAATCCATATACTCCTTCTTTCATTCTTGTATCATGTTGACATTTAACTCATTTATAGATTTAACCATTATTACAGTAGTAAAAATGAGACGTTGAGTTGTGACAATGTAGAAATGGAGAACTTGCTATTTTCTAAAAAGTTGTGTTATGAGCACTGCATAATTATGTGTAGTAATACTGGTTTTGGTGTATGTTAGTTTTTTATAACAGTAGGAGTGGGATTGTATGCAGCTAGAAATTGGGGTATAATCAGCTTTTTGTTAGCAGTTAGAAATTGGTGTATAATCTGCTTTTTGTTAAACTTTTGCATATTTAATATAGATTCTTCCTTTGGCATTTAAAAAAAAAACTACTTTTAACCAGGGGCCTACTTACGCTGCTATGTTTGATTTTAGTTAAATTGAAGAAAAGAATGGGAAAGAGAAAAAGAATAAAAAATATTCTTTTTCTTTATTTTGCTTGCTAACAAAAATATTCCACTCTTTAGTTAAATAGTTACTAGAATACTTTAGAAGGTAGATAAGCTTAGAGATTAAAAATGTACATTACATCACCGCCACTAAGTATCTCTACTACATATAAACATGATTGAATGCTTTGCAACATATCAGCTTTCAGAAATAAAGAATGGAAAACGGATCAAACTATATGGTCGCAAAATATCATAACATTTAAAGTATTTAGTAAGAAAAATGTGCGCGCACGCGTAAAGATACAGACACACACACACACACACACACACACACACACACACACACACACACACACACATATATATATATATATATATATATATATATATATATATATATATATATATATATATATATATATATATATATATATAATTCTTTTGATTGTTTATTATTTTTGTTTGATTCTCAAAATTATATTTATAATAGATTAAATTTATGGATGTTTTGAATTCATTATCCTTATTAAAAAAATGGGTATTACTCACTAAAAATTATAGATAATCATACAAATTATATCCACTTTGTACCTATCTCTCTCTAGTAATTAACTCTCTCATATCAGATTTCTCTCTCTTTTTTTCTTCACTTTCTCCACAAAATATGTTTAAAATCATCAAACTTTAGAGAATGGAAAGTGAGAGAATCTGAATCTGTCTTTGATCTGCCATTTAAGAGTCTGTGTGCTTCCTCAACTAAGGCAACTTGATCCAAGGCATGTTAATACACTCAACTAAAATTGGAATGGAGTGAAATGAAATAAGATGAAAAATACACAATAGTAAAACTATCATTTCATTGATTCTATTTTATGGTGAAATAAGAATAAAAATTCCATCTCAAGTTCCAAGATGTGGGAATGCAGGTGGTATGTTACCAATAGTCATTACAAGAGCATGTTGCATGTTTGAAATGGTGAAAGTGATTTGAATCTCTTACAACAATATCCTTATGAAACAGATGGTGAAAGTTATTTGAATCTCTTACAACAATCTCCTTATGAAACAGTTTTGACCAATTTCATGAAGTTATGACAATCAACACAAATACGGATATTCTTCATTATTTTAATGACATTTACCAGCAAGCCAAGGATGATTCAATGATTAGATCTTTCTTCACCGTCGGGCATTGATTTTTGCTTGTTCAACTTTGATCCTGTTAAAAAGAAAAGAATTTTTTGATTTATTCGTTTAAATTCAATATTTAACAATTTTCAAAAACTAAAAGATAATAAAATGCACCGGTAAAAATTCCAATGCCCTCTTCGAATAACTTCTAGTGCAGCCATCGAAAACTCTAACAATCCCACTTTAGCAGGCTCGACTTCAAAAAGTATGGTACTCTGCACCCATGCCATTCTCAAAATGATATTTAAGGCCTGCAATGAAATATCAATTTCTAATATTAAAAATCATTCACAAATTTTTTTTTACTCTTTTTATGTTCTTTAACAAAAAGCTAAAAAAAACTTACAATTGACACAAAGTATATCTTTTTACTCTTTATAATCAAATGATCTCTAAGCCCTCGATTTGTGGATGAAAATTACAAAAATCACCATTTTTGACGATGTCCCAATAAGTATTAAAAATCCATGTCACAAACGAAGTTATCACACAAATTGCAAGCCATAGGGGGCCATGTTGTCTCTTGTATGCAACTCTAACCCTGCGGCCACTATGGTAGAGACATACTTTCCCGTATTAACCAAATTATTCGAATCACCATCATTGTACCATCGTCTAATACATTGAAAACAAAATTCAACAACTTGTATGTTATTTGTCAATAACTTATAAAAAAATAGCAATCAATATAAGCTTACTTGAAAAGCACGACACAAATATGGAAATAATGAGATGAAAAATAGGTAATTTCCGTATAAACTATTCTTGAATTGCGGGTCTCGCGGTGATGTATGTTCAAAACTTCAACAAAAAATTATAAACAGTAGCTCCCAAATACCTTATCAGTGGAATCTGTGTTATAAACGTAACATAAAATTTATTTAATGTTAATAATTAAGATGCATAATAAGAAGAGATGAAAAAGAAGAAGAAAAAATTAATTACCTGGCTAGTTAGTTGATCTGCCATAAACACATCAATAAACGTAACCTGTTGAAATCATAAATTAAAATGAACTTAATAACACTAAGTTTAGCTTTCTAGATGTTTGTTATTATAAGAATATAATTGTTCTCATTTGTTTCTTGAAGTTGAAAGTCACCTTAACAAATAAAGAACATATAATCTTGCAAATGGCACAGATGAAGAAGTAACGTGTAGGGCGATAGAAAATGTTCAAGGGAAAAATGAGTAGACCTATCAAAAACTGAAAAAATTCATTGTTAGCCTAAAGATGTCAAGTTTAATATAGTGATATAATAAATAAGTTTTATTAATTTCTAAGAAAAAATAAGCTAACTTAATTGAAGAAATATATCATTATCCTAACCAGAAGTAAAATCCCCGGAAATACAGCACTTTTGAAGATAGAGAATCCTGCAGCACCTAAAATAAGATGTATAACCATTGCTCCAAACACAATGGTCATCAATGTAGAGCATACCAAAAATACATCTTTATAATGAAGTGATTTTCTTGGAGAGAAATCAAAAATTAAATTGTAGTTGATTCTCGTTCTCTCCCACATGTATAAGTTACATCCATACAAAAATAGATGTAGACTTAACAATGTGAACACACAACACAAAATCAATGAAACTATGAGTACATTAATATATAAATACTTTTATACTAAAAATGTCAAAATTTAATTTTAAAGAAAATTATGAAATATTTATTGTTTATTAAGAGTGTTTACTAATTAGTTTTATGATTTAAAATTGTAAAATTTGATCAATTAACAAAAAACCAATTAATTTGTAATAATTTGCCAAGAGTTCAATAGAAATTTTTTACTTAATAAATAAATATATAAATGTTGAAAATGATTTTGTACCTGAAAATAGGATACATAATTTTCATATAACTTGATTCTTTAACGTGAGAGAATACGCCATAGATATGTGCCAAAAATGCGTACACACAAAACAACGATATGAAACAACATGCAGACAATCCTGCAAAGAAAAAGACAGACAAAGAGAGTTAATTATAAGATATAAATGTGAAAGATAATCTTTATTTTGCAAATAAAATTTTTAACTTAACAAAATATTAATTTCAAATTTGACTCATTAGGTTCCAAATTTATTTTTAATAGTGACTACTTGAAATTGAACACATTAAATCAAACATACTGTCTCACATGATACATAGATATAAGCTTATAAATAAGGAGAGATAAAGAGAGAATCAATATATTACCAACAAAAAAATTGATCATATTTGAATCTTTAGGTTACTTCGGTTGTAAAAACTTCATTGTCTTTTTTCTTGTCAATTTTGGTGAAGTGCTTTGAGAATTTGGACTCCATTTCATCCATGCCATTAGCTTAACAGCCTTATATATAATTATAGCAACATATTAGAATCATATATTATTAAGAATATGTGAAGATTAAAATCTATAGTAGATAATTCCATAGAAACCTAAACAACCTGGTGTTGATTCCATAGAAAACTACATACCTTCAGCACTTACCAAGTTTTGATTTAAAATTACTACAAATTCAAACTGACATAATATTAATAGCCCCCAGAGTTCTTCAAATAATATACAAACATCAAATAGGCTTCATTAGACATAAATACGTCTCTTAATGCATATGGATCACCTTAGAAGACATTAACATATTTGACAATATTTTGAAGGAAACAAGGATTTGGAGATTGGTACTAAGAAATCATTTGTCAAATTAGATAGACAATTCTTAATCAGGATCCTGCTAAAAAGGGGCTTCAATTATTGGTTTTAGAAGTTGATAACTACCATTCATGAATCGACAAAACTATTTATTGTCATCAATTGTAACCTCTGTAATTCATGGTATGTTGCTCTATAGCTTTACAATATATGACTAGTCAACAACGTTTTTCAAAAGATTACATAGTTGTATCAGAAAGTTTTAATGTACAGAAAACATTGGCACAACAAAGTTATTCACACTGTCTTGGGTGAAAGTAGGCACACCAATACCTGCCACCAGTACTTGGCCTCAAGAAAAATTAAGTACATTAAAAAGCATGTTGCCTCACCCTTGGCCAAAACATGATCACATCTAACACATATTTAATCATAATATTAAATATGTATTAATAATTTTAGACATATTTAATCATATATGTATTAACTCATTTATGCAATACATTATAATGTTATTATTATTTTATTTAATTTATATATTTTTTTGGATATTCTTTAATATTTTTAATTTCAAAATTATAATTTTTTAAAGCATAATCTAAATGGTAAAAAAATAATTTTATATACAAATAAAAATTAAATATCAACTATATAATTTAAAAATTATAATTTTATTTCTACTATATCCGTGCGAAGCACGGGTCCGCAATCTAGTTTATCAAAAAAAAAAAAGTAAGCGGTGCACAAGCTAGATTAGAGGTGTAGACTTAAATATTAAGGAAGTTCAAAGATGAATATAATAAAATAATTGAGTGTGATTTAATAAATTTAGGGGTACAACTGAACCCCTCAAGTATACCGAGCTCCGCCTCCGTCATAACAGTAGACAATACAGTTCTCTCGCACTCTACTATTACTAATTAAAAAATTAACTTCCTTTTCAACTTAGACATTTTGTACATAACATTGTGAAAATTACCTTTTGAACAATGAATTGAAGTATTCCATTTCCCTATTAGCTTTTAAATCTGTTCTAAAGCTGATTTATAAACTACTTTTAATTGTTGTTCAATATTAATCCATTAATGCAATTGTCATGTAAGTTTATATCCCCAATTTCAAACACATTGCAAGATGATATGAGTAAAACACATCCAATCAGATTTAAAACTTGTTTCAGTTAATCATCCATACATAATGTTTGACTATGGTTTCAAATAGTTTCTACTAATTATCCGTCTACAAATACTATAACAGTATCATATTATAGTTCTCTATTTTTTCACTAATTGATTCTTATGGTGGATTTTACTAGGTATGAAACATAGATAAAATTATTCAGAAAAATAACAATTGACTCTTATTAGTTTTTATTAGCTAAGCAACATTGTTTAATATCTTGATGGTTTATTTGAGATCAAACCCATTGTTTAATATCTTGGTGGTTTGTTTGAGATCAAACCATTTTTTTTCTCGGAATATAGCAATTTTTTCAACTAACAATAGAAACAATAAATTGTTGATCAAAGAAACAATAATAACAACAACATGAATTCTTCATCATCTTTACCAGCCTCTTCAATCTACAATAATCCATATACTCCTTCTTCCATTCTTGTATCATTGTTGCATTTAACTCATTTCTAGATTTAACCATTATTACAGTAGTAAAAATGAGACGTTGAGTTGCGACAATGTAGAAATGGAGAACGTGCTATTTTCTAAAAAGTTGTGTTATGAGCAGTGCATAATTATGTGTAGTAATACTGGTTTTGGTGTACGTTAGTTTTTTATAACAGTAGGAGTGGGATTGTATGCAGCTAAAAATTGGTGTATAATCAGCTTTTTGTTAGCAGCTAGAAATTGGTGTATAATCTGCTTTTTGTTAGCAGATTTTGTACTTTTGCATATTTAATATAGATTCTTCCTTTGGCATTTAAAAAAAAACTACTTTTAACCTGGGGCCTACTTAGCTGCTATGTTTGATTTTAGTGAAATTGAAGAAAAGAATGGGAAAGAGAAAAAGAATAAAAAATATTCTTTTTCTTTATTTGGCTTGCTAACAAAAATATTCCACTCTTTAGTTAAATAGTTACTAGAATACTTTAGAAGGTAGATAAGCTTAGAGATTAAAAATGTACATTACATCATCACCACTAAGTATCTCTACTACATATAAACATGATTGAATGCTTTGCAACATATCAGCTTTCAGAAATAAATAGTGGAAAACGGATCAAACTATTTGGTCGCAAAATATCATAACATTTAAAGTATTTAGTAAGAAAAATGCGCGCGCACGCGTAAAGACACAGACACACACACAGACCTATATATATATATATATATAATTCTTTTGATTGTTTATTATTTTTGAAGTTGATTCTCGTTCTCTCCCACATGTATAAGTTACATCCATGCAAAAATAGATGTAGACTTAACAATGTGAACACACTACACAAAATCAATGAAACTATGAGTACATTAATATATAAATACTTTTATATTAAAAATGTCAAAAATTAATTTTAAAGAAAATTATGAAATATTTATTGTTTATTAAGTGTGTTTACTAATTAGTTTTATGATTTAAAATTGTAAAATTTGATCAATTAACAAAAAAACAATTAATTTGTAATAATTTGCCAAGAGTTCAATAGAAATTTTTTACTTAATAAATAAATATATAAATGTTGAAAATGATTTTGCACCTGAAAATAGGATACATAATTTTCATATAACTTGATTCTTTAACGTGAGAGAATACGCCATAGATATGTGCCAAAAATGCGTACACACAAAACAACAATATGAAACAACATGCAGACAATCCTGCAAAGAAAAAGAGAGACAAAGAGAGTTAATCTGGGTTATTTTTGTGTATTTATTGACACTAATTTGTAGTTTGGATCATGGCCTTGCTATAGCTACACTAATGCTGTGTTTGTTTTAAGAGAAATCATGAAGAGAAAGTTAGCAAAGAGAGAAATAGGAGAGAGATGTCCAACTTCTCTTGTTTGGTATGCAGAGAAATAGAATAGAGAGACTAAATTTTAATGGGACCCACACCTTTTTATACTCTTCTCTCATATGAGAAGAAATGTGATAGAAACTTGCTCTTTAATTATTTTTCCAATTATAGCCCTGTTAACCTTTTAAAAACCAATTGCAATGATTTTTACACCAATATATAGTATTTATAAGAATAATTTTTTTTAAGAATAAAATTACTTCAAATATGTTAAGACCAGATTCTAACGTAACAGCATGTTGTTGATAAAAAAATTTATTTAAAAATTAAAACAAAAAGTGACGTAATAATAACAACAATAATTAAAGAGTAATGCTATTTAGTACGAATGAAATTGGAGAAGAAATGCAAGAATGGACACATGTCACTATATTATAGGAAAAATTTTAATTTATTTTTGATTTAATTTATTTTTTAGTAGGAATCATGGGGTGGTAGTGATAATGAATGGTTTAGATTTATTCTTGCCTTTCTTGTTTTATGTTTTCTTAACAATTAGCATTTTCCATAATTAAAATTAAATAAATCTACAACCGTATATAAGTAATATAATTAATTATAAAATTAAAAAGTATATTTTTATATTTTATTATTAATATAAAATGTTTTTAAATATGGACATTTTTGTCATTTCACAAAATTATTGTAAATCTCTCTTCTCTATTTCTCACTTCTTTCTCTTATTCCAAACAATACATCAAATCTTCTATATTTCTCACTTATTTCTCTCTTCTCACACTCTCTCTCTCCTCTTTCTCTCTTCTCAACTTCTTCTCTCAACCAAACACACCCTAAAGGAACCGTTGCTAAAAAACCTGTGCTGTTTCCAAAATTCACGAAGTAGGAGAATAGTAATGGCGCTGATTTTTATTTTGAAAAGCATTTGCGTCATATAAGGGGTTATATATTACGTGCTCCAATTCATTATCACCAAGCGAAGATGGAGCAAATGGGAAGGGGCATATATCTATGACAATCCAAACGGGGGTTCGGTCCCTGCGTACAACTCCTTATTTTTCTTTATTTGTTTTGCACTAACAGAGCCTGCAGATCCAGTGTGTCTAGCATATGCGTGGGCACGATACACCTTCATCATCATAGCCATCAGATCTCAGCAAGAGATAATCCAATGCATACATGACTGGAGGCACACCATGGAACTTCAAGGGCTCACCACATAGAAGCGAAACCAGGTTATATATATATATATATATATATATATATATATATATATATATATATATATATATATATATATATATATATATATATATATATATATATATATATATATATATATATATATATATATATATATATATATATATATATATATATATATATATATATTCTTGTATTTTATTTGTTTATCTATTTATATTTAATAGGAATTAATTTTGGTTTAATTAAACAAAATTATTTTAATTAAGATTAATATAATCATATTAAGATTATTTAGGATTTTCCGACTATTCCCCCGATTATTCGACTAAATTATTTAATTAATTTTAATTCTTAATTATAAATCACAAAAACCCTAGAATGGCTATATAAGATATTAGGGTTTGCCGAATCCCATTAGTTTTTCAGCCGAAATCTTAGGATTTAATTTATTATTCGTTTCGACCGTATTAATCGATCGCGATGGGTAATAATCGATCATTTAATTATCAATTAAATTAATATATTTAAAATAACATTATTTTGCTAAATGGTTTTAACCAAAGCTATTGGTTACGATGATTAGCATTTTCTCTTTATCAAATTCGTTATTATTTGTAATCGAATCTATCGATTATGAGGAGTAACGATAATTTAAAATACGCACATTTTCTATTCGTGGTAATCGAATCTATCGATTATAGTGGTTAGCAATCCTCCCTTCAATCCGTTAGCCGTGGTAATCAAACCTATTGATTATCGTAACTAATGGTAACAAATTAAAATCAGGGTTGTACGCCCAAATCTAAAACATTCAAAACACTTCAAATCAAACTACGAATTTTCATCCTTATTCAAAACTACGATAGGCCATTCAAAAAGCCTTCCAACCATATCATATCAAATTCAAAGGCGTACAACCCTGTGCCCCGAACTACGTTGACTCTGATTCTCCATAAGGAGATACGTAGGCACTTGGCAACAAGGCGAGTCCTCTTCCCCATAAATCTCATTTTTTCCCGATTTGTTTTCCCTTAATTACTAACCCTCGAAAGCATAAACCTTACCTTAATACTCTTAGCCATAAAACTGTTAACCTTAGATTCAAAGCCATAGGAAAGGGTTGAGGGTGCCTAACACCTTCCCTCGACCTGAATATTGTATCTTACCCTGATCTCTTAACTGCGTAGGTTTCCTATTCGCCTTGGTAGAATATGTGGCGACTCTAAACCTTTAATTTTTAGGGCAGGTTGCTACACAACGTTGTTGCGTTGATGATGATGTTGATTGAAGTTGAGACGCGGTGAAGATTGATGTTGATGATGGAAAATAAGGATAAAGAAGAGTCTTTGTTACAGATTTGTTTTGAAGTTTGTTTTTGAGAATTTTTCTGGTGAAATTGAAGAGTGAATTCGAGAGAGATATTGAAGATGATTATGGTGGTGATTCACGGTTGAAGAATCGAGAGAGAAGGTTGATGAATCGCTGGTATTAAAGCTATGGCAGATTGAAGTTATTGATATTTGCGGTTTTGTTGCAGGTTTTTTGTTGAAGATTGAGGATAGCGTTTGGTGGTGGATGAAGGTCAAGGTGATAAAGATTTCCGTGTGAATTTTCTTCTGGTGATTTCTTGATGAAGATGAAGATGAGCAATGAAGTTTTGGGGAAGATTCAATGGGAATTGAGAGAGTGAAGGTCCTGAGAAAAAGTTTGTTACGTTTTTTGTTATCAATTTCCCTGTTCTCAATCTCTAATTACCACTGATACTGAGTTCCTCTCCCAATTTTATGTTATCGTTTTTCTTGTTATCTTGATGATGCCGACTTTTATTGTACATGAAGGGAGCTTGGTGATTCGGTTGTGAGAAAATTTTGTGCTGCGGTTTATTCGATTACGCATGTGCAGCTCGGTTCTTTGAACAAATTGGCGCTGCACATTTTTACATTGAAGCCAGTTTGGAAGTTCACGATTTGGACGTTTTTTAAATGCAGGGAAATTCCTTCGGTCTTATTTGGCTTTTTCCTGGATACAAGATCTTGTATTGGGTTAATTGGAGCAGAATTGGTATATCAGAAACAAAGCCCATTTCTTTTTTGATTTTGTCTGAATGATAAGTTTGAATATGTAAGATTGGACTTGGATTTTTTATAATTTGATACATGATAAAGGGATTTGAAATGAATATATGGATAGTATATTTTGTAATGGGCTTTTGAATGTAACTTGAATGTGGGCATTTTGAATTCCAATTACTCTTGCATTTCAACAATCCACATGAATCTTCTTTTCACATTAAGCACACTTAAATCCCGATTCAATCGATTAATTTGAACACGTATTTGAATTCATGAGATTAAGTAAATAGTTAAAGGAATTCTTTCGAATCAATCTTCAATTCTCAAATGAAATCCAATTCACATTCTTAACGGAAACCCCACGTTAAATTCTCAAATCACAGGCAACTTGCAATACGAGCAACAAATATTTGAACTCATAACAACACCTTAATCCCAATGAATCACCGAACCATATCTTGTACCATGGCTAATATCTTGACTTGCATGACAAGAAAATGGAGGAAACCTTTGCACCGAAATTGTCTTAGGAACAACGAAAACTCTTTATTATTTTTTTCTAGATTTTTGAACGACGAAATAAACGTCGATCATAACTTATGGCACATATAAAGAGGGCAAATTTTGGGGTGCAACAGCAAGTAGTCACATTTGATGTGACCTAACCGTCCTAAAGATGCCTACTGTAGACTTTTAACCAATCTCAGCGTGGGCTCGATATTCAAAGTTGTTAAGGAGAATAGTGATCATTGTATTTTGATGTAACTGTTCCTTTAAGTTACCATATTTCTAAACTTTTTAATACTCCATGGAGTCATGTCGTTCGCAGACTACCATTCCAATAATAAAATTTGAGTCTTATCTCAATTTGTTGGAATTCTTATCTTTTATTCTACTTGCAAAATTGCTTTTAAAATTAAAATGATTTGAAACAAAGTTAATATCACACTTTCAAATAATAAAAAGAAAAAACGTTTTCTTAAAACTCGTGAATACGAAAATAAATGTTGACTGTTGTCCCCAAGGAAGTTAATCCTCGAAGTGTGAAATTAATAATTTATGAATATTCCCCGTGAAGCAATTGAGTCTTGATATGAGTGTCTCCGACTAAGTGCAAGTTTTCTTCTGGGAATGTGTTTCTTTTCAATAGGTTTTCTTCTCGGAATGAATCCTTTTGATTTTGAAGATTGATTTGAGAGTTCTTTCTCCCTAGTGAGGTTTTCACCTTCTATAAAAGATGATAATGACGATTGGCCGAGTACCCGGTTATACCCCGATGTTGTCATCCCCTATGTGGTCATCTCTATTATATGTTTATTTTATTAGCATATGCATAGCATTCATTCATACATTCATATTTCTCTACATGCATATTAATTTCCCCTTTGATATGAGAAATATTGTGATTATTCCCCAAGTGATGTCTTTATTCCTTCCATTTAAGCATCAACTTTAGGCAGAAAGACACATATCCTCGTGTTTCCCCAATGAGTTTGTTCCTCGTGGGAAGATCTTGTTTTAGCTTATTCACTTATCTCATATAAGGTGAACCCCTATTTTGAGCTCAGTCCTCAGTGGGAAGTGTCTTTATTGGTTGTCTCTCTCTAACCCTGTCTTGGTTTGAACTTTGTGAAGGTTTAGAAAACACTTATAAGGGGGGGTTGAATAAGTGTTTCCTTTTTCGTTCGCAACAACAATAGACAAAGCACAGTTATTTTTATCCTGGTTAGTATGCAACTCAAACTACTTCAGTCCACCCGCCAAGGTGATTTTTCCTCTCTCAATCGATGACTTAATCCACTATAATCAAAACTGATTACAAATGCACAACCAACTGTTGTGACTAATGATACAATGCACAAGCCAACAACAAGTGACTAACACCTCTAAGACAGACTAGTCCTAGCCCTCTTGATAAATTTGACCCAACTGGTCTCTCAAGGAACAATTATAAAATGACTTTAAATAATAGTGTTTCAGATTGGTTCTAATAAGCTTTAATCACAACTGTGATTTTTCACTAAGTTTTTAGTACAATGAATGTGAACTGAGTATGAAAATATTTTTCTTCAGCGTAAGAGTTCACGTTGGCTTTGATAAATTTCCATTCATACGCCCTCCTTCTTTTTCAAGTGATATTCTATTTATAGTTTCAATAATTTTTCTGTTGTCTTGATCTTTGGAGAGATCATTAAATCCTTGCGTGTTTGCTTTTTGTTTTTGTTTCTCTCAACGAACTGCATGTGTGTTGCTTCTTCAATCAACCTTGGGAAATATTCCATTTGAGTGCTTCAGCTGTCTTTTAATCATTTTTTAACGGCATCTTATCTTGATTCAGAACTTTGCATCTAGTCATAACTTATGTTCTGACTTGTGAATATAACTTATAATAGAACTTATCTACAGTGGTTGGTGCATTAAGAAGTTACTTCATTAGAACTTCAGCGGTTTTTCCTTTCAGCGTTTGTTCAGCTTTACATAATGTTCATGTTCTGATGGTACTTGTATTAGAACATCTTCTGAAATGAGAAACATATAATTAGAGTACCACATTTACTTATACAAAATTTATTTAATTGTTATCATCAAAACACTAAGATATGATTAGAACCAAACTATGTTCTAACACTTTGTCTACATCAGATATGAATATTTATATTAGCGAATCTTGGATTGAAAGTGCATTTATTTTGTACAGTCGAAGAGTTTGTCTCCTCAACAAGAACTTATTTGTGGTCCCTCAGAAAGTTGGATATATCCCTGACATTTTTTATTGCAAATACTTTCAGATTTTCTACTTGACAACAAGTGATTATCTCTTCATTTAAGAAACTTGTATGTCCCAGAATTCCTTCTTGAAAGAAGATGGCAGTCTCTACGGTGCAACCAATTTCCGGTGAAGAAACATGTGAACAATTTGTCTCTCTAGTGTCAGAGACAGTTCATGATAAAGCTCACTCCTTTCTAGTGGATGGTTAGCATTCTCAAGATGATGAAGACAGTTCGTTGAGAAATTTGATGTTTATCTCTTATGAATGGTTTGTCTCTCCAGCGACATAGACAATTCATAATGAAGTTTTTTCTTTCCCAATGAGCGGGTTGTTTTCTCAAGGTGATAAAGGCAATTCGTTGTAGAGCCCGATGTTTATTTTCCTTATGGATGGTGTGTTTCTCCAGCAACAGAGATAGTCCGTAATAATTTTTTTTCCCATGAATGGTGAGTCTCTCTAGCGTCAGAGACAACTCATGGTAAAGAATATCCCCTTATGAATGGTTCGCCCTTCCAGCGTCAGAGACAATTCATAATGATAGAATGTGTTCTGATGAATTATTTGTTTCTCCAGCGTCAGAGACAGTTCATCATGAAATTTGATACTTATCCCAGTAAATTTGGTCCTTTTTTCCTATTCTAGATTAAGAATATCGTTTGTTTAATCCCCAAAGAAATCGGAGTCTCGCATTCATATCATATCATACGTGGGCTCTAAGAGTCCAAATGGTGCTATTTTATATTTAAGACCCTCCTACTACGCTGAGACAAAAATTCCAATCTTCCCTCCTTGGGCAGAAAAAACTTAAATAAGGGCATCAGTTGTACCCCAATTTTTCACCCTGAGATCCCACCTCATTTTGTAAAAAATGTGATTATCATCATCATTATCATTATTCATAAGTATTCATGCATCATTTTCTAACCAAAATATACAAAGATATTGTTGTTTGCTTGTTGCTTGTTTTACAAGATAGGTGAATGGTCAAGAAGCTCAAGGAATTAAGGTTTTGAGGCACAAAAATGAGCTCAAGCATTCTCATATGCTCAAGTGATTCTCATCAATTTCAAGCTCAAGTGTGGCTCAATTCAATATCAACAACTTTCAAATTCATTTGGTCCACAATTATGGTTTTTGACCTAATTCATCTGAAAATTTGACTTTTAATAAAAGCAGAATTCCATGACTCAAATCATGATTCAAGGATCTCAAATTCCTCATTATAATCCACTCACATTATTCATTTGATTGGAAGAGCATGATTCAACTGGTACTTACAAGAATGCAACTCATCTAGAAAAAGTTAATTGTTCAAGATCACCTTTGACTTTTGAGAAATTTGGTCAACCATAGATTTTTGAAGATCAAGATCATTAATATATGTTTATTAAATTCATTTGATCAAAGAAAATCAAGGAAATCAAGAAAGTCAACAAAAGTCAAAGTTGGAGAATTCCAAAAACACTTAGAAATTTTAAGTGTTTTATGCTAAAAAAGGTTCAAACTTCATGCATTAGTTACACCAAGATCCAAGCTGAATTAGAAAAAACTTCCAACCTGAAAGTTGTAGATCTTGATCCAAACTTCAACATTGCTAATGACAACTCTTTCCCTAAAAATGATCCATTGGCGAGATATGGGCTCATGAAGTTTCTTTCAACACTTAGAAAAATTTTCAAAGTGTTTTTAACCTAATTTTCTTCCAACTTTATGGGCAATTTTCACTAAGATGCAAGAAGAAATTGAGGAAACATAAAACATGGAAGTTGTAGAAGATATTCAGGGTGTTCCAAAAAGTATTAGAAATCCTCCATAACATGTGTAAGTTGAGACAAAATTAAGGTATAGTCTATACAAAGACCATCCATATTCAAACAACAAAAGTTCACAGTCACAGGTTCATCGAGTGACCTAACTACAGAAAATCGAATCATACCAAATTGTCATCATTCATACTAAATGCAATGCTGCAAATAGTGATTTCATTATTATCAAAGGCTTCATATGAAAAACTTCCTCAAAGTCTTCATATGAAAAAATTCCTCAAAGGAAGGAATGCTAGAAGCAAATGATATATTGTTCAGCAGATACATAAAAATATCACATCAAGGTTTGATTATTTCTCAGGATTAAGGAATCTATTCTTTCTTTTTGTCTCCTTAGGACTTCCAAAGCATGTGATCTTTTTACATCCAATTCAACCAGTTCATTCAACATCATTTCCCAATAATAGTTAGAGGGGATTTTGTTCTGCCTCTGGATTCTCACTTATTGCAAATATATTTCTACTGGTAGAACAACATCATGCCCAAAGGTCAATCGAAATGGCGTGGCATTAGCTGCTTCTTTCAGAGATGTTCCACAAGCCCACAAGGCTTGATCCAAGGTCTTATGTCAATTATTTGGCTTTCTCCCCACATTCCTTTTTATTAAGCCAATAATTACTTTGTTCACAACCTCGACTTGTCAATTTGCTTGGGCATAATAAGTTGTAGAAGTTAATAACTTAAACCCCGTTTCTTTAGAAAATTCTTGCATACTTTGACTAGTGAAGACTGATCTCTCGTCAGCTGTAAATGTTTCTAGGATTCCAAACCTATAGATTATATGCCTTTGGATGAATTCGATAATGGCTTCCTGATCAACATTCACCAGAGGTATTTCCTTAATCCATTTTGTAAAATAGTTGATTCCCACCAAGATGTACCTCTGGCCTTTAGATGAGACTGGTCGGATTTCTCCAACCAAGTACAATATCCAACATTTTAAGAGCCATGGTTTGATTATAGAATGCAGTTCACTTGTAGGAACATGTTGAATGCCTGCAAGAATTTGTCACTCTTGGCATCCCTTGGATAATTCTATACAATCCCTCAATATGGTGGGCCAATAGATACCATATCGAAACAAGAGCCACTTCATCCTGTGGCCTGCTTGATGTGTTTCACATGCCCTATCATGTACATTCAACAATGTCCAGTAAGCTTCACTTTCTCTTAAATACTTGAGTAGGAATCCTTCTGGTTTTTTCTTAAATAGTTAATTGCACATTAGCATGTAGCTTAGTGCACGATACTTGATTTTCCTTTCTGCATATACTGTTGGATTTTTTAAATAATCTATCATTGGATTCCTCAAATCTGTATCTTCCAGACTATTGATGGCCAATACTTTTAAGCTTTCTTTGTTTGCATACCCCAATCTTGAGTTCTGTAGATTTAATGGAGATAATTTGGTAGTCAATACCTTTCCTCGCATTTCTATCAAATCTTTCAACTTTTCCTTTGATACTTTGTATCCTAAGGAAATTTGGACCTGGTTATTGGCTTCTTCATTCTTCAGTCTAGGGATGTGCTTGATGTTTACATACTCAAATTTTCAAAGCAACCTGTCTGCTACAATGAAGTACATTATCAAATTTTATTTTATGCACTTGTACTCCTTCGCTATTTGCTTAATCACCAGTTCAGAATCGCCTCGTATTTCGACTCTGGTTAATTTTGTTTGTAAAATATATTCAGAGATAGGAGAATTTTGTGAACTTTGGGACTTTCCAGCCCCTGGGTAGTTCAGTTTGTAAAATATATTCAGATATAGGAGAAGCATAATTTGGCCTTCGAAGGCCAACATTTACCCCATTTCGTGCCATAATTCTTTCAATCATGGCATCCAGGTTATTTTCTCCTAACATCATCTTGTCGAATGCTTTAGACAAATTTGTCAGCATTTTGGTTTCAATTAACCAACACAACTCTTAATGGTTCTTCTTCCCTAGGGACAACCTGTTGATTTATGGGTGGTTCGGCCCTTATTCCATGATTGTTTTTGCTAGCATTTTATATGACTGGCTAGGCTTGGTTGATTGTTGGATCCTCTTTGAATGCTACACCCTGGTTTTCTCTCATAAATTCGCGACGAGGTGGTTGAATTTGTTCTCTAAGAGCCCTAAAGAAATCTCCAATCCGTCCCATCTACGCTGCCATTTGCTGATTTGCCTGGGCATTTTGTAAGTTCGTCTAGGTAGAATTTTGGATCAAAGGGTTGAAGAATGCACTCACTTGTTGAGCAAGTACCCCTACCATTTCGTGATTTCTCACATCTATTTTTTGCCTCCAAACTGCTTTAGAATTTGTTCCAAGTGTAGGCAATTGGGCAACAAGTCCTGGTGGTTGGGTATTTCAGCCCAAATTGTTGACGCCAAAGCTTTTGTAATGGTGAATGAACAATTGAATAAAACTTGGTGAATCATACGTACATTCTCGTAAACTCTTTTCTCGGTAAACGTTGGTACTTCGAGTGATATTGAGTGTTTGTATGCAATTTGAACAGACTCTAAATCCTAACGCTATGATTCTAATTTATTCTAATTCAACCATAACGGTCTTTTCCTAACAAAATGCCATGTTCACTGTTTGCATGTCCTTCGAATTTTCAGACTTCCACGCATCCTTTTAGATAAGACCAATCTTTTAAATTTGAAAACTCTTTCTTTGTGAAGCGCCAAATCAACCATTATGACTTGTCGAAGTATTTCTCTTCGAAGCTGCACATATCTTAAGTGTCATCTACTTACCAAAATAAGACTTTTCGCCAACACTTAGCAAAATTGAACTACCCATTCTGTCAGTCAAAATCTTCACGAAATAAACTCAAACTTCTTTTCTAACTAACTCCAACAGTCATTATTTTAACTCAGCATTTCTAGGTTGTCGATATTTCTAGCTAGCAGTGTGTTAGTAGTTTCATCTTTTCAATTGTCATTAAACAATGCATGAACTCAATCTATAACACATATTTTTTAAAATATTGACTCCGAAAATTTTAGAAAACTCTTTTAGAAAAAATATTAGAGGAAGGCATAAATAATCCCCTTCTAGGTATATTCCTCCCATATTCAATTCAATTTTTTTCTTTCTAAAATGGACCCATTCATTTTAGAAGTAAATTTTTAATAATCTTTTTAAAATGGAACCCATTCATATTATTGGTAAATACTTCGACACCACTTCATTTTCTTTAGGTATGTATCCATCGTCCAATTAAGTAAAATTATTCAATGCTATATAACTTTATATATTATTTTATTTTATTCAATGCTATATAACTTTATATATTATTTTATTTTAAAATAAATTAAAATTTTCAATCAATTTTGACTTGGAATATCTGTAGTGGACCAAAACCCATGGATGCCAAAGAATATTCCTGTATTATTATTCCTGAATTTTAATGTATTCCAATTTTGTTTCAATATATATTATTATCTTTTGCTTTTTGGAAAAAAAATTACTATTATTTCTTTTGAATTGTAGCTATAAAGGGGGAAAAGACAAAACAATTATGCGTCAAATTTTTAATTTTCAATATAATTGACTAAAAAATGATCAATTTATTATTGTTTTTCATGTGTCTTTTGGCAGTTATTTCCGGCCAACGGTTTGATAGTATGCAAAGCACATTGAAAAAGGATTCAGAAATAGAGAAAGAACTAAAAGTCATTAACAAGACTCCTGTCAAGAGTATTTATGTATTTTACTCACTCATTTTTTTTTTATGTGTCATTGCTGTTAAGTTATATCTTTCTACAAATTTTGATAACTTTGTTTTTGTTTACCTATGGTTTATATAGACAGAATTTGGGTACATTGTTGATTGCATTGATATTAATAATCAACCAACTTTTGACCATTCTTTACTAATGAATCATAAATTCCAGGTATGCACTCATTTATTTTTAATATGACAAAATTATCAACGCAATTTTGTTTTATTTATTTTTTTTGTTTTGTTTTTGTATTAGCTACAGAAAAAACCCAGCTTTAAAATTAGAACAAATAAGAGGACTTCATCGACTAAGGCTGTATTTGGACTACAAAAAGGCGAGTGTCCAATTGGAACCGTTCCTATTAAAAGAACAACCAAAGACGACTTGATTAGAGGAAAATCATACTTTAACAATGGTTTAGTTGACCATATTCATGGTAACCATGTAAGTTTTTGTTTGTACCTAGAAGTTTTTACTTGTCCATGTAATAGTTTCAACTATAGAATATTTATATGAAAATATTGTATTTTGTAGTATGCAGAAGTTATATCTGAATATTTTCCAATTTATCATGGAGTTGCTGGATCAAGTAGTATTTATAATGTTAATGTTACAAATGATCAATCAAGTTCTTCTGTGATGTATGTTCGAAACGGACCAGATAGCACAAATTATATTGGTATGGGATGGCACGTAAGTTTTTCTTTATATATATATATATATATATATATATATATATATATATATATATATATATATATATATATATATATATATATATATATATTCAAGTTTTGTTCTTCATTAAATATTAATTTGTATGATTTGTTTATTTGATATCATGCATCTATGTTAGGTGGCTCCACAATTATATAATGATCATGCAACTCATGTTTATGCAGTATGGACGGTATGCATTTTTATTACTCTTTTTATTTCTTTAGACAATCGGAGTATATATATTGTAAAAGAGACTGATATATATATATATATATATATATATATATATATATATATATATATATATATATATATATATATATATATATATATATATATATATATATATCTTGTATCATTTATGAGATTGAATGACTTATGTTCATTTCTCTATTATTTTAAATTAGTTATAAGAATATAAGTTTTAATTATATAATTTATAATTTGGTTTTGAAAAATGACAGAGAGATAATTTCAAAAATATTGGATGTTTCAACTTACAATGTCCAGGATTTGTTCAAACTAGCCATGTAAATTACCTTGGCGGGCGTATTACGGATACATCTACCTATGAGGGACAGATATTTGAAATGACAATATCTATTACTCAGGTCATTCCTACGTTATAAAATTTTTATGATAAAAAAATATTAAATTCATTTATTGAAAATAAGTATGCTCAATATATTTTACTGTAAAATATTTTCAAGGAATTATAATATAATCATTTTATATGAAATTTTTAAAGACAAGCTATAATATTCACTAATGTAGTTTATGTTTTCTCCAGGATCTTCAAACAAAAAATTGGTGGCTATCTTTGGAAAATGAAATGATTGGTTATTATCCAGCATCATTATTTTCTGACTTAACTGACGCCCATCAAGTAGGATGGGGTGGTAGAACATCCAATTTACAAGGTGGTCCTAGTCCTCCAATGGGTTCTGGAGTGTTTCCTGATAATATATATGATCATGCAAGTTATTTCATACATGTATCATTTCAAGTTGACTCCACAGATTGGCTTGAACCCGAAACTTATACGATAAAAACATTCTCTGACAAACCCGAATGTTTTTTTGCTAAATACTATGGATTACAAGATGAAGATGTTAGATATTCTCTCCAATTTGGAGGACCAGGGGGTAATTGTGGTGATTAATTCGGGTTATTTCTCAATCTCGTAGAAACTTAAATATAAATTATGCTTTATTTCAAAGATGTTTCAAAAAATGTATTCTCGAATCATATCAATTTTTAGCTTAAATTTGTCATAAATTTTGTTGTTTAGCTTGTAAGAGATTAATGTAAACTAAATTCCCCTCAAATGAAATATCACCACAATTACGAGAAGGATTCCACTCTCGGTGGTGGTCTGTGGTGACGAAGGGTGTGGGAGTAAGTGCACTAATTTCTACCACGGCTTAAGGTCCTTGGTGAAAAACATGATAGCACACTACATTCACAATGGTTAAAAAATACAACCTTGGAGAAATGTAGTAAGCCCACTTTTTTCACCACTGTTAGAATTTTCAACCACTGTAAAATGTCAACTAATCCACTTTTCACCACTGTTGAAAGTTTCAGCTGTGGTAAAATGTCAGTTAGCCCAAATTTTTATGTTTTGCCACATGCTTTAGATTAATATATTGAAAACTTCCATGCATCATAGTATCAAATATTAAATATTTCTAATATAACAACAAGTACAATAATAATAGTAGTAATAATAATAATAAGAGGGGGAAGAGGAGGAGAGCATCATCATCATCAACAATCAAACAACTATAACAACAATTAAATAAAATCAATAGAATCGTTAAACATTAAATCTCAATAACCACAAAAAAATAATTTAAAAATTAAATCACAACAACAACAACAACAACTAAAACTATCTATATAATTGTTTAACATTAAATCTCAACAACAAAGACAACAACAAAAAATGTTAAGAACAACAATAACAAAAACAAAATCAATAAAATATTTAAACATTTAATCTAAACAAAATTAAAAATAACATTAAACATTTTACCTAACAACAACAACAACTAACATTGCTAACTTGAAACCATATTTTCCTTACTTTGTTCGAGTTGGAGAAGAGATGATTGAGTTCTTAAATTTGTTAATGAAATAAATGATTTTTTCGAGTTTTATTTATGGAAGAAATGATATTTTCTATTTTTATTAGCACAAAACATACCAACTAATTGGTTAGAAGGAATATTTTCTCACATGATAAAATCAAAAGAACAACCATCAACAAATATACCGTATGGAGAAATAATCAACATTCTAAGAGTTTTCAAAGTTGACCTCATAGGAAGAAAGTCGAGCTCATACAACAACACTATTAATTACACCATTCTCTGACATTTAGAAATAGACATCAAACTCTGAGAACTTGTAGATGATTGCATGAATGAGGAAGAAGAAGAAAAAGAAGAGGAGAGTGAAGACATAAATCTAGGATAAATTTGGAAACGTTGCGAGAATATAGCCAAAGCTGTGTGTCATACCCCAAAATTTGCCCTCCTCTATGCATCTTCAATGGCTCAAGGTTCAAAGGCTTATTCAAGTCACTCTCTCCTAATCAAAGATCTCCAAAACTAGGGTTTTCATTTTATCAAAGGATTGTGAATATTCAAGGCCTCAAATGGATCTCAAGGTCTCTCATATGCCTCAAGGCACCTACATGTCAAAAGTCAAGCTTCTATTCCAAGGATTGCTCACTCAATGGCTCAGATGACCAATAATCGACTGTGTTGACCTAAAAGTCAACTATAGTCAAAATACAATCAAACTTCAAGATTTTTGGTCAACATCAAGTTTTTGAGGTTATATCCAGCATTTGATCAAAGGACGTTGATCATGATCCATTAATAAAAACTCAGAAATGAACAAAGTCAAAAGGTTCAAATTAGGGTTTTTTAAAGGAAAAGTCAACTCAACTTTGACTAGCCATAACTTTCACATGGAGTATCAAAAATTTCCCAACCAAAGCCTATTTTGAAGGAAATTGGATTCTCTACAACTTTGTCTCTCACAAGCCAAGGCCAGAAATGCTTCATTTGAGAGATATGGTCAAGGAGATTAGAGGTCCTCCAAAAAGTCAACAAAAACACCTTTTGGGTCAAAGCTTATAACATGAGCATGGAAGCTTCAATTGAAATGGAACAAAAAGGGTCATTTAGAGGACATCCTAAGCTGTCTAAATTGATGAATAACACCTCCATATGATAAAAATTGAAGGAGTTATGGCTTGCACAAGTTAGGCGATTTTGAGAAAATGCACAAAAGGCAAAGTGGAGAATTTTAATTTTTTTGCTTAATGGGCCTAAATCCTTAGTTCTAAACTTAGTCCTAGCATGATCCACGACCCATATACCTCTCTATTCATTATTATTATTATTTATTTTATTTTTTGAATTTAATAACTTAAATTCAATTTAAATTAAATAAAATAGTAAAGATATGAAAGATTTGGTTTTTGTTTATTTTTAGAACCCAATATTCAATTCAAATCATGGCCAAGATGATTGGAGAAGATTAACCAAAAATAGCAATATTAAGATTTGATTTTTCAATCAAAAGTCACATATTTCCATACCATTAAAAGATTTGATTTCTCCCCAAGATATAACCCTAATTCCTTCATATATATATATATATATATATATATATATATATATATATATATATATATATATATATATATATATATATTATAAGAGAGGCAACATAAAAGGGGACGAAACATTGACTCAAAAACCCTATTCCAAGTGTCCAAAAAATCAGAATTTTAGGGCAAAGAGAAAGGAGGTCTTCTAGGCGTTTTCAGGCATTCTTTGGTGTTCATTCATCCTCCTACAAAATCCAGCGCGTAATCCATAGTGTTACACGAAGCAGAAGCATCACAGAACGCACTCCTTCAAGATTGCACAAAGCGGATAAAGTCTGGTATTTCTAGTCTCTTATTTATACGTTGTAAGTTGATCCTATGCATTTAGATGTGTTCATGTTTCCATTTAGAACCAGTTTGATGCCTTGTTCTTGAGTTTTAGCGCAGGAGTCGAGATAAGCCATTGTTAGGGCTTTGGAGGTCGTGTCTTCGTAACAGGGGATACAGTCCGTTTCAGGGCAGAATAATCATTCTATTGAACTCCTAGTTATTGTTTTAGTGGACCTGGGTTTCTCTCTTGTCTTGTTTGCTCGTCGTTTGCAGGTACTAAGTCGTTGCATGAGATGGTTAAAAACCTGCGGAAAAATCCGCAGGTAAAATCGCAAGTATACCCGCAAGAAATTCCGCAGGGCTAGAGGTCAGTGACGATGAATAGTGCCTGG
This sequence comes from Vicia villosa, assembly GCF_029867415.1. Classification (NCBI taxonomy): domain Eukaryota; kingdom Viridiplantae; phylum Streptophyta; class Magnoliopsida; order Fabales; family Fabaceae; genus Vicia; species Vicia villosa. Next base: position 78,086,198 of record NC_081186.1, on the reverse strand, counting down.
GGAATATGTGATTGCACGCGTGGCCAATCACCATTGGAAGGTCAGCGGAGTCATTCTTCTCTCTCTGCATGGCATGCATTTACTCGCTAGTCAAAAAGTCTATACTCTCTCACCACTCCAATTGGCTGCGCGCAAAGATCAGGGGCCCACGGAGACTGAATGTTTGACTCTCTTCCATCATGATATTCTTTTTTTATTTAACTTTTCTTGTCTGTACATATATCAACGTAACAACATGGCACAAATGGCAAAGCTTACACATGGTTATCCTCCAGCTCTTGAGTTCGAGCCTTGTAGGGGCCAAAAGGTTTTTTTTTCTTTTTTTTAGTTATTGCTTGAAGCTATGAGAGATCCTGCGCGCCCAGCTAATACAAGACTATCACGCACCTTCAGGCAACCACCCTTGGATCTCCAATAATCCTAATCTAACGTACACCAAGCTGAAGGTTTATCATGCACCCTCATGGCCAGCAGCGCAAGATTGGTGCCAGTTTTTTTTATATAATTTTATTATTTATTTGTTTAGATTAAATATTGATAGATTATGTTTAGTTTAAATAAATTAATATAATTAAGATTAATAATATAACTAGGATTAGGGTTATAATTATTATTTTCCTGATTATATTCCCGATTATTTGACTATTTCGAGAAATTTGTTTAATGAGATTTAATAGGTTTTAAATCACAACAACCCTAGAAAATTGTTATCAAGGCATTAGGGTTTGTCCAATCCCCATTAGTTTTCTAGCCAAAATAATAAGGTTTAATTTATTATTCGCTTCGATTAAATCAATTGATCGCGGTGGGTAATAATCAAATAATTACTTAATTCTTAAATATAAATTAAAATAACAATTTATTCTGCTAAGTGGTTTTAACCAAAGCTATTGGTTACGATGATTAGCATTTTCCCTTTATCAAAATTCGTTATTATTTGTAATCGAATCTATCGATTATGAGGAGTAACGATAATTAAGATACACACATTTGCTATTCGTGATAATCGAATCTATCGATTATAGTGGTTAGCAATCCTCCCTTCAATCCGTTAGCCATGGTAATCAAACCTATTGATTATTGCAACTAATGGTAACAAATTAAAATCAGGGTTGTACGCCCAAACATTGAAAACACACTAAACCACGATACTACAGATTTCCATCTCTGCGATTTTCAAATCTACGATAAGGTAATTCAAAATACCTTCGAACTTCGCATTTCAAAAACTACGATAGGCCATTCAAAAAGCCTTCAAACCATATCAAATAAAATTATAATCCTAAGGGCGTACAATCCTTCCCCGAACTACGTTGACTCTGATTCTCCATAAGGAGATACGTAGGCACTTGGCAACAAGGCGAGTCCCCTTCCCCACAAATCTCATTTTCTCCCGATTTTTATTTCCTTAATCATAAACCTTTAATCTTAATAATTTTCCATTTACCCTATTAACTGTCTGTTACCTTTCTTTATGTTAGCCATAAACCTAACCTTATAGTGTAAACCTTAGGAAAGGGTTGAGGGTGCCTAACACCTTCCCTCGACCTGAATATAGTATCTTATCCTGAATCTCTTAATTGTATAAAGGTTTCCTATTCGCCTTGGTAGAATAGGTGGCGACTCTAAAAGCTAATTTTTAGGGCAGGTTGCTACAGCGTGGAAGAAATTAAGTCAAAAAATATGACAAATAGGACTTGGAGTTATAGTTCTTGTTTTCTATAATTTATTTTCTGCATTATTTTATGTTTCTTTTCCTTCGTAGAAATTTGATTCCGAATAATATAAGTATATTTTTTTTTCCTTTTCTAAAGAGTTGTGCCACCTTTATGTTAATATATTTGTGCTACAAAAATAATATAAATTCATGTCTACAACCTTATTTTTCTTAGTTAGGCACACCTCAAGATGAAAAATTAATATATTCGTGGACATGACAAAAACTTACATATCATGAAAAAGTATATGTTTTAGGAACCTTATTTTATACCATAAAGAAAACATGTATCACATCTAGAATGATATTTCCTATGCGACACACATGCTTCATGATACTCCCTCACTATGTCATGATTTATTTGCCATGTATACGTTTTTCATCGCTTGCACTTATATAATTATGCAATGACTAAGGATTAGGAAATCTAATTTAGGAAAAATAGGTTGTTTCCCACTAAGTATGATACTCCCTTATTCTACCATGATAAAAAAAAATCTTACTTTAAATGAAGAGATATATAACATGCATGTTCATGAGTGTATTCAATAAATTGTTTGCATTAGACCTTATGCCATGCATAAACAAATTTTAGAAAATCTTCCATTAAACATTCTTTTTTTCTCATCAACATTAATTCCTTCTATGTCAAAATACATGCTTCTTTATATGACAAGATAGAATTCAAAATCTTCGCCATGCACAAATATATCTCAACACTACACGTTCTTGCATAGTTCAACACTTATGATATTATTGTTTTAAAAGCATGTCATATGATCTATCCTTGTTGAGATGTTTGATAAAATATTTTATGCCATGTATTATTACATTGATTTGTCATGTTAATTTATGCTATAGATTAATAGAATAGTACATATCTGCATCTTTCACTTGCCTTTTTGATTTTGACAAAGGGGGAGAAGTATACTCCCATGGGGACGGTATACACTTTATCTAACTTAGGGGGAGTGTTATCATTCCAAAATATATATTTTTTGTTTCTTTTACAACCTCCCCTGAGAGATGTGTTATCATCACCAAAAAGATGCAAGCCATGAGTTTGATAAGGATTAACAAAGTTTCATACATAGATAAATCTTCAATCATCAACACAATTTTTTATAAAAAAAAAAAAGCAAACAAATAGATTACACCAAAATCCTAAAAAACAAATCTCAAAGCAAGTGTCAACATAAGAGAATCTATCAGACAAAACTTGGAGGATTTAATATCCCAATTTAGTAAGTGAGTGAAACTTTCGTAAGAACAAAAGTTCTTTTTTGTAGAATTAGATGGCTATAAGCGCACACACAAACTTAAAACCTTTCTATAAACTGTTTGCAAAATAATAAGCCTCGAGAATTATATATATATATATATATATATATATATATATATATATATATATATATATATATATATACACAAATATATATGTTGCATAGAAAGTAATGGGAGCATTCTAAAAACCAAAAAATGTTTTTTCACTTAATCTAATCAATTAAAATCAATTATTAATCAATTATATTAGCGTGCTCTTGAGTAACAAGGAAATTTGAATGCACTTAAATGATTAGCAACGTCTATATATCACTTCTTACCCATGTTGGACCTCATAATCGTTATATTTTAAAATCTAAGTTACCCTCAAAGGATTCAGTGGTAGAACTCGATATTATTTCCAAAATGTACCTGTTCCAATTGCCCACTCTGTTTCTATCGGTGCCTCACACAAAACATCATCCCCGTAAGGAAAATGTAATAACTCTGCAAGCTGGTCAGTGATATTCTCATATTCCATATTAAACATGCAGAACTTAATAGTGCCTACAGTGCTTGTGGTGTTCGGCCTAACAGTGTAAATAAGTGAACTTAAAAATTCTCATGTCAAGTTCACATACGTGGGATATTTTCGTTCCATCAGATGGTGAAATCCTAATGTCTCAAGAAAATAATAAACTTTGTTGTAAATTCCCAATTTATATAAGCAAGTTTCGTCGACATACCGTGTGGAGAAAATGTTGCGGTTGAGCAATTGTTCGTACTTCTTTCCTTCCTTGATGCCATTGTTCCTTTGACAAAAAATTATGTTTCCAGCACCCATTGTGTCATACCCTAACTTTTAACCGTAATATTCCCCAATCGTTTGTATTCCTACCACATATCAAAATTACGATATTGAGTTTGACCTATGGCTTTGTGCTTATTCTACCTTTGGGGGAATCACCAAGCACCCATGTTTATTTAAGTTGTGAATATTTATTTTTTATTATGTTATATTAACCAAAATACAAAAAATGATATCTTGTGTATTTCATTGCTTTGTGCATTGTAGGTATTGAGCCAAGTGCATTCATATCCTCTCCCAAACTAGGGTTTTGAGGATCGACTCTCAAGTAACTTGTCATTCATGGAAGCTTAATGCCTTATAATTTAAAATATGCATCCTCATCATTATATGGAATTTCTTGAGTATCTCTTAACTTCATTTGATCATGTTCATCTCAAGAGCATGTGGCTTGATTCATCAAGAAACTCCATAGGTTCATGTGTTTATTTCCATGCCTTCTTCAACAAGTTTCATTAAGATATGAGCCTCATCATCAAGTGTGCTTCAAGAAAACATCATTTCAAGGTCTTATATATTTCCTCATTCTTTATAATGCAAGTAAAGTTCAAGATATTCAAAGTTGATTCAAGAAGTTTGACCTAATTTGAAAAATCCTTGATTCTATGATCCAAAGGGAATAAATCTCTCAATTTTCAACATTTTTGAGTGCTTCTTTATGCAAATTATTCTCCTTGACATCACCAATAACTTCTATTAACAAGTAAAGAGTAAATTTTATGAAGAAAGTCATCAAAGATGGGAAGACAATATAGGTCCTCCTTTGAAAGTTCAAAAAAATTTGTGTCCACTTCAAAGAATCATTAATTACTAATTTTTTTATCATTTTTAGCCTACTCTTTTTGCATATTAATCTTGATCGAGTATACTTTAATTCATCTTTGAGGATCGAGGGCCAATTTTGAGTGGAAGGTCATCAAAGAATGGAAAATATTACAAGTCATTTTTTATGACTAGGTCTAAAGCATGTCTCGTGTGCAAAAATTGAACAAAAGGCCAAATTACTCAATTTTAATTTATCTCGCGTAAATTTTGGCTACAAGTTTATTTTCCATTCTCTAAGACTTTAATTTTGGACTTTTTGATCAATTCAAGCTCTAAAGTTTTCATTATAGTCATACCAAAAGGTGTTTGATGAAATGCCCTTGCAGAATAGCCTTGTATTTGACCAAGTTTCCAAAGTCATATCTCCCAATCCACAAGTCCTATGAAGTTTATTATTTTTGCATTATGTTCATCTTGATGCAGAAAATTAATGGCCTAAAAATCCCTCAAAATCCACACACCAATTGCTTGGGGCCTAAAGTTGAAGTACATTCCCTAGAAGAGTCAAAGATGCTAAAATGGCTGTGTGTTTTTGTACAGTATTTCATCTCAACTATGAAGAGCTATAACTTTTGATCCAAATATCCAAATCGAAATTCCAAAGCACATAGTCAAGCTTGATCATTCAACTTTCTAAAGATTCCAAGATTTCATCATTAAGGTCCCTATATTGCTTGCACCATAAGTTTGAAGTTGGTATTCTAAAATGGAGATTTTCACTTAAAGTCATAATTGATTTTGACTTCTAAACACAAAATTGTTGCATGTTTGGTGTTTAAATATGGTTTACAAAGTTGCCTGGAGGGATTAACACATCAAAACACATGGTTTTAGTGAGTTTTGAAAATTTTCAAATCACACATTGCTCATGATACAGGTGTGCACGAATTCAAGGTAAATTGCATCGTTCACCTCTCTTCAACATTTCATTCATTTCTCATATAAATATAGACCATATTTCATTCATTTTTGGGGAAGATTCGACAACCAATTGATCCTTGTTCAGATCCCATAGGAACTCTGAACTTGTATTTCTCATTTTCTTTATTCCTCACCTTAACTTACAAAACTCTATGCTCAATTAGCTTCCTTGAGTTTCACAGAAGCTAACCACACTCTTATCAAGAAGAATCGTGCCTTGAATCAAGCTCGCCGACTCCATTTTTAGAGTTTCAGAGCTGAGCTTCAATAGGTAAAATCCTTCACCAATTCTCTTCGAAATTGTTGCTACAATGTAGCTCTTCACTCTTTGATGCTCATATCATCATTTGTTTTTAACTGGAATTGAGTTTTATATGTCTATTTTGAAATCCCTTTTCAAGTGTTTCTCTGGTTTTTTCCGAAACGGGTAAGCTATGATAAATATAAATTTGGCGCGAGGGTATAGGTGAGATCGTCTTAAAGAGATGTATCTAATTGTACTGGTCTCAACTTCTATTTTTATAGTTCATGACCTCGTGATTTTAGGTTGGACGGAGGTTGAAGAAGACATACGTGGTGTCTTCAACCAATGATATTGTGCCACCTTTTTTTTCAAATCTGTTTTAAATAAATGATTCCATGTGTTTTTTGCCCTAAATCCCATGGTACACACACACTTTGGATGGTCATATTTGATTACTTCCATGGTCAACATCAAATCCAACTGTAGCAACCTGCCCTAAAAAACTTATAATTTTAGAGTAGCCACCTATTCTACCAGGGCGAATAAGAAACCCTACGAAGTTTTAAAGAATTCTAGGTAAATTATTATATTCAGGTCAAGGGAAGGTGTTAGGCACCCTTAACCCTTTCCTAAGGTTTTGAGTTTAAGGCAAAATTTGTGGCTAAAAATGTTAAGGCAAGGTTTATGCTTTCAAGGGTGAATGGTAAAATTCAAACCTAATTAGAGTTTTGGGGAAGGGGACTCGCCTTGGTTATCCAAGTGTCTACGAACCTCCTTAGGGAGGATCAGAGTCTACGTAGTTTGGGGTCGGGTTGTACGCCTTAGAATTAGTATGAATGTGTGAAGGTATTTTGAATTACCTTATCGCAGTTTTGAAATTCGTAGTTTGTAATTCTGTAAAAGAAATTGTGTTTTAATATGGCGTACAACCCTAATTATAATATGTTTCATTAACCGCGATGATCAATAGGTTTGATCAACATAATTAACAATTTGAAAGAATTGTTAATTATTCTAATCGATTGATTCGATTATCACCATTAGCAAATAAATGTGTTTTAATAGATTATTTGAATTGTTTTGGGAATTGAATTATTTTATTATTAACCATCGCAACCAATTAGTTTGATTAAAACGATTAATAAATTAATGAAGGATTGTTAATTATCCTAATCGATCGATTCGATTATAACCATTAACAAATTGATTGTATTTTAAATGGATTATTAATATGAAGGAGATTAATTATCGTTAGTTATCGTAATCAATTGATTTGATTAAGACACATAACAAATTTATGAAGATTACTAATCATCGTAACCAATTGAATCGGTTAAAACCCTTTGTAAATAAACTTATTTGGATATATTATTTAATTAATTAAATAATTTATTATTAATCATCCCGGTCGATTAATTCGATCGAAACGATTAATAAATTAACCCTAATACTAAATTATAATTTAAATTAATCCCTCGTTAAGTTAATTATTAACCTAAATTAGATTAACTATCTAATTAACCTAATTAAAATTATTAATGAATCTTAAATTCAATTCTAACTTAAAAAAGAAAAGAAAAGAGAAAATATATTTATAAAAAGAAAAATAAAGAAGAACCTGGCACCGATCCTGTATAGCTCTTCCTTGATGGACCACGGTGCGCCAACATCTTCTTGTGCGTTGGATCTGATAGTGGTATGATCCTATGGTGATGATTGAAGTGTATATGGTGGAGCGCACAGAGTCATGCATACTGGATCTAAGAGCCAAGTTTGTTAAAAAATAAAATGTCTCACCTGGGTATCGAACCCAGGCTCTTTCGCCTGCTGCCCACCGAAGACACTTTCCACCATGCCATGATTCATTCGCTACTAATAATTTAAACAATAAACATTATATAAAAAAACGAGCCACTCAAAATTCAAACACAAAACGCGCGCGGCCAGCCTTCTCCTTCGTGTGAATTCCTGCAAAAATGAAGCACTTCTAGCCACAGTTTTTCGTGCGTGGCTAAAACCCCACGCTCATTATACCTGCAAATCACAGCCAAACAACACCAAACAATAACCCAGATTAATTAAACACCGTCCCCTGAGCACGAAAACACGATTAATTTGGGTTAATTGGGTCTCTAATTATGCACCCCCAAATAGTGAACCAGAAACCCTAGCCATGGTGGTTTTTTCAAACAAGCACCAAAATCAAATTAACTCTCCAGAAAGATCATCAACATCAATATAAACACAAATATATGAACAAAATTCATTCATAATGCGTGAAAGAACGGAATCGACATCAGAAAAATTTGAAAAAATCGTGGCCTCTAAACGTGTGTTCTTGGTGATCCAGGGCCTGGTAATGATTGGTATAGTTTCTGGATGTCCTGAGGAATGTGTTTGGATAAATAGAAGTTCTTGAATTGTCCTCAATCCTCCAATCCGAAAATCATTTTTCTCCACCTTTTGAAGCTTTTTGTATTGGTCTTGGAGGCAGAAATTTCTGTTCCCTTGCATTTGGTTGTGTTTGTACTTATATATGGAGTAGAATAGGTTAACAAATTTGCATAGAATCTCCATTGAATCAAATATTGGAAATTTGGAAAATATGATCCATGAAACTTTCTAATTTTGATCCAATATTGACTCAATCATCCCAATTCCAATTTGCACGAAATTGAATGTAAAATATGATGTAATTGCTGATTGGAATTGATCTTTATGAGGTCTTAAATCAAATATTTGATTTTCCACTTGATTTATATAACTTTAATCACCATTTAAAAGAATAAAAAACCATATAAAATCAAATAAAACCTAATAATTCATGGCAAATGAATTTGGTGACTTGGATAACTAGTGGATCAAGATTAGATCTTAAAAAGTTGGAAACCTTGAGAAGTCCTCTATAAGCCACTTTGGAACCTTTTTCCAATTTGAAGATTTTATCTTGATGGTATGGCCTTTGACAAAAAACTGATTTTGGTTGACTTTTGAAAAGGACCTATAATATTTTGTACCATATCTCTCAAATGAAGCATTTCCGGCCTTGGCATGTGAGAGACAAAGTTGTAGAAAATTCAATTTCCTTCAAGATAGGAAATTGAGTGAGAAATTTCTGACATTCCATGTGAAAGTTAGAACTGGTCAAAGTTTAGTTGATTTTTTAGACCAAAAACCCTAATTTAGCAACTTTGAATCTTGTTGATTTTGAAGCTTTCCTTGATAAATCATGATCAACCTTTGATCAAATGATGAATGATACTTCAAAATAAGGATGTCGACAAAAAATCAGGAGTTTTGGTTGTGATTTGACCATAGTTGACTTTTAGGTCAAACTAGTCGACTGTTGACTATCTGAGCATCTGAATGAGCAATCCTTGGAATTGAAGTTTGAATTTTGGCATGGAGATAGTTTGAGATATAATAATCCAAATTAAATCCATTGGATACCTTGATTCACCAATTCTCTTAAGAGAATGCAAAACCCTAGTTCGGAAGGTCCTTGGTTAGGAGAGCGTGCCTTGGGTTAACCCTTGTGCTTTGAGTCATTGTATGAGTTTGAAAGTGAAATGGGATGGGAAAATTTTGGGGTATGACAGCTGCCCCTGTTTAGTCTTCTTGAACTTGAGGATGTAGATCGGTTTGTGTTCCTGTCGGAATCTGAAGGTGGAAGAGGATTGAACACTAGAATACCCAGAAATTTGCGCTTGCTGGTGCAGGAAGCAATGTTGGAGATGGGCTTAAAGATGCCATCCAGGTTTTTGACAAGATGCTTTTCTAAAGCATATGCTTTCCAGACTTGGATCATATGCATTGATTGTATCAGAGGAGAGATGAATTAATGTCTTACATCAGCATACCTAAAGAGGTTCCTGCATAGGGTATATCAATGACTAATGTAAAGAAGATTAGGCTTTAAAAAAAGCTCGGGAAGAAATGTCTTAGAGAAGACTAACTAAAAAGCTCCCTAAAAGGGCAAGAGATGTCTTAGAAAGGATTGGATAAATATGTTAAAGAAGATTACCTTGAAAGGTATGATATGTCTTAAACAAGACTGACCTAGAAAGGCTCCTAGAAATGATATGATATGTCTTAAACAATACTTACCTAGAAAGGCTCCTAGAAAGGATATGATATGTCTTAAACAAGACTAACCTAGAAAGGCTCCTAGAAAGAATATTATATGTCTTAAACAAGACTAACCTAGAAAGGATAAGAAAGGTCTTAGAGAAGACTACCTAGAAAGGTTCCTAGAAAGGATAAGAAATTCTTTGATTGCTTCTGAATTATCTTTGAAGAAAGACCCAGAATGGAGCATCAGAACTGTATTTGTCTTGAATGAGTGTTAAGATTGAATCGTTGATACGATCGTATTTTCCCCATACTTGGATGATGATATTCATTTGATTGTAGAATGACCTGAAAAGGCAACATTAATTTTATGCGATGTCATGATGGATGTGTTGTGTAATGAGATTCTCAAAATAAATGAGAATGTGTATGTTATGCATGTATGATGAACAGTGTATGCATGAACTAGTTGGATGATGTATGGACACCACTATGTGGTTGAAGCGCATTAGTAATTCTGTATAGCCATCTCTGATCAGGGAAAATAAACCCTTATTTGCTATCGGGGATGATATTAATTAGTGTGAAGATTTGAAGGAGATCACTGCCGAGGGACTAACGTGATGAATAAACTTAGCTATCGATGGCGAGGGCCCACAGTCTGTTGTGTAGAAGGGATTCACCTGTTATAGTTCTAGCAAGTTTACCTGCATAAAAGGATTAACTTGCCACGGTTCTGACAAGTTTACCTGCATAAAGGTTCACTTGCTATAGTTCTAGCAAATTCACCCGCGTAAAAGGATTCACTTGCCATGGTTCTGACAAGTTCACATGCGTAAAAGGATTCACTTGCTATAGCTCTAGCAAGTTTACATGCGTAAAAGGATTTACTTGCCATGGTTCTGACAAATTTACCTGCATGACAGGATTCACTTTCCATGGTTCTGACAAGTTTACCTGCATAAAAAAGGGATCACCTGCTATAGTTCTAGAAAACTACCTGCATAAAGATTCATATGCTATAGTGCTAGCAAGATTATCTGCATGAAAAGATTTACCTGCTATAGTGCTAGCAAGCTTATCTGCATACAAAGATTTACCTGCTATAGTGCTAGCAAGCTTATCTGCATAGAGAGATGTACCTGCTATAGTGCTAGCAAGCTTATCTGCATAAAAAGATTTACCTGCTATAGTGCTAGCAAGCTTATCTGCATAATCTTTTTGACACATACGCAGAGGTCAGAAGTATAAGGACCAATAACTTGGTGGTGTACATTGTGTATGCACAGAGTGTAGTGTGCATAGTGTAGCGTGTATGAGGAGTAGCGTGTAGAACGTGGTGTGTAAAGCGTAGCATGTAAAACGTAGTGTGTATAATGCTTATATAAATATTGCACACGTACATATAACGGATGTACATGCATGCGACCCAAATGTTTATACAATGTAGATGTATGAACTGCCTGTATGTGTAATGTAAATATTATATGTGCGAGGGGATTTTGTTTACGGTATCCTGTTGATGTATTAAGATGATGCTCATGCGCGTGTTTATAAGCGGAGATCTAATGATGTGATATGCCTGGTTCTTAGACCAGGTTCGAATGCGTAATGATTATGCTTATGCATATGTTGATTGATAAATGCCTATATGCGTGTACTAATTAGTATGTATATGCTGATGCAAATGCTAATGCGTATGTATATATGGTGATCCTCAGATTTTATCTCTTTATAACCCATTGAATTTGTTTAAACCATGCAACGACTATGCTCAAGCTGACTAGTAATGCTTATGCGTAGAATGTTTTCGAGCGGAAATTCAGGTTTCAGTCTCCTTCTAGACCATTGTGTCCTGAACCAATCCCCTGGTACTCTTTGTTTTTCTTGAATTGTCTAGACGTTTTGATGTATGAGATGTAATGTATTAACCAATGTATGTAATGCATGACTTATGTATATATGCATGATGCTTCGATGATAGGTTGTTGATAACCAAAACGTATATAGCTCGTTAATGTTGTAAGGTTGTTTGATAGGGTGGGGTGTGATGCTAGCGTGACTTCCCAATACCTCCTTTTGAACTTGAAGATCGTAGTTAGGAGAAAGAATTGTTGAAGGTTGTAAAGTGTGAGGATGCCTTTCCTTTTGTTGTGCGTCTTGCCCTGGTTTGGCTTTTTGAATTACTCCACGCCTTGGACTTTTCAAAATTCTCCGCACCTTTAACCTCTTGAAATTCTCCACACCTTTAACCCTTTGAAACTCTCCACCTTTAACCTTTTGAGGTTCTCCACCCCTTTAACCCTTTTAATTGTTCACCCTATGGATTTGATATCCACTGCCCCAATATTTAGTTTTGTGGAAAAAGATGCCTCTGATATCCAAGCCATGAAGGAAGTACCCTGAGAAATAACCTTGTCATACATATGTGATACATATGCTTCAACATTTAGATTAGAGGTTATGCCCTCGATCTCCAGGATATGGAGGGCTATCCATAGTGTTCTATCCATTTGGTTTAAATTTCTCCCATGTTTGACATGCCCCTCATTGTTATTGCTTCGAGATGTGACCCAAGTCGATTGAACCTTAGGATGATTGCCCCTAGTTAATAGGATCTTTGATTGTATGCCCCTGTAATCCTCGAAATTTCTCCCCTGTTTAGGAGAACCCTCTGGACGTGGTTCCCCCATTCAAGAGTCTTTATTAGAAATGATCGCCTTTGATTAAACCAATTTCAGGATTTCCTTGATGCTAAGTGTATATTCGTAGATGACGCCATGCCCTTTGAGACGTAACTCCAATGCGATGCGCATGCAAGTTTTGAAATCGAGGTCCGTTATGAATTAGAACTGGATGATCGGAGATGAATTTTTGAAGAAGCGTAGTGGTTAGGAACAGTTTTAACAACTCTATGAGTCAGTATAACAAAATCCTGCTTAATATGCTTTCGTAGTTAACCTTGCCTCAATTAGGACTTTTGAATTTTGTAACTTGGTCTGGTTCATGGTTTAAGAAACAAATGGATATAAGGCTCAAAATTTATTTAACCCACCCTTTCTCCTTGATGTTCTCCAATCCTAAAGTTCATTTAATCCAATGAATGTGTTTCATTTGCAAGAGAATTGTTTCAGTTCCGATGATGAGCGGAAGCATTAGTGAATATTCAAGCACCGATGAAAAATGTTGTATCGATCCAAGCATTGATGGGAAGCTTCGATGATTTAGCAGCCACAATACTATCCTTTGTACTTTTCTTTTGTTTTTCTATCCCCTATTTTTGTATGAGCCAATTCCTTTGAATTTGTTCCATCGGGATGCCCTAATTTTTGCCTAAGTCATTTTTGTTTTCTTTATAGAGTTTTCCATCTGACTTCGCGGGCGCTTTCCTCCTTTTTTTTGAATGCTCCGTTTGAAATATTGATCCTTGGATTTTGAATATTGTGACTGCCTTGTTGACTTTGATTTGTATGCTTCGACTTTGATACGTCCTCGGTGATGTATTGAGGAAGAAGATGCTGTGAATATTGTTTCCATTGCCTCCTTATTTTTTTATGAATGCAAGGAAGAAGGTGTACTTGAACCTTTGCTTTGATTGACTGATTTTCTTGACCACAAAATACACCATTGAATTAATCGAAATCTACCCTGCCCTTGGTTGAAATTAAGGTTTATTTGAAAAATAGAAACAAACTCCAACTCTTGGCTCGAGGGGGTTGACTACGGATTATCTCCTTATTTCTCCACTATTTAGGGATTGAAACAATGCCTTACATCGTCGACTCGGTCTTACCTTGAAAGCATATGTTTAGCAAGATTTAGTTATTTGTATTCGTCATTCTCCCTTAATTTTGTTAGTAATCGGAAATTGAAATTGAAATAGAATAGAAGGGTGCGAGTGGAAAGTCGTAGTAGTGATAGAATGAAGCGAATGAATTGACTCCAAAACCTACATGGTTATCCCATTAGAATTGTTAATCAAAAGGTATAACTTTTATCCTCGATAACACTTAGCAATCGTAGAGATTGAAATTCTGAGTTGATAAAACCTATTGATCCTAGGGACAATCTCCTTTGTAAATCCAATGACTTTGTTTTACTTCTTAGTTCTGTAACTTTTAGAAGTAAAGGGTAACCTCGAACTCTCCTTGGGCATGTACAACCTGTTGGGAATAAATTGTTAGCGGTGGGTTTTCGTCGTCTGGAACTTCATGAGTTTCCTTTGACTGAACCTCTTTCACTTGCAACCTTCGGTGTTTGTAAATTGATATAGAAAACCTATGACCCTTTTTCCCCTTGGTGGGGAGTTAATGTATGTCGCCTTCCCTTCATTGTAATTATGCATCTTCGTTCAGGATATTGCCCTAGTTGGGCTGACCCTTGCCCCCCAAGTTATCGCAAAGCGTTCTTGTAAGCTTTACTATGTCCTAAGATGAACCCCTTTATTCCTAGATACCTCTTGAGTATATATATGGGGGAACTTCTTTGTTGAACTGATCCTTTCTCGATGATAACCTTTATTGTATTTACAATCCTGTTACGAAAGGCCTGGACATGTGGCTGGCATGGTTAAAGGCATCATTTTTCTCTTTGTAAGACCAAGTTCATGTTCATCTCCTAATAATTTATCCTTATCTCTCCATAGTTTGTGATCCTCTTGATTTTCTTAATGAGTCACGAGAAATAGGCTAGCACGGTAAGTATGGGTACGGGCGAAGGTAGAAATGCAAATGTAAATGTATGAAAATGCAAATGCATGTGTATGCAAAAGACTCCTCTTTTTGTGTATATTATGACTCCTAATATGTAATGCAATGCAGACGTGTAACAGATATAACCCTAAGGATAGCCTATGCTGATTTAGAGCTGACATTAGACCCTAGTGAAATCCTTGCAAGCTAGATGTTATGACGCGCCAATAGAAATCCCTTAGATTAGGGAGTATGCAGAAGGTAGCAGCTGGTGACCGTTCAAGACAGTCACCAAATCTCATGCCCATCGAGAGGCCGTTTTTCATACCCCAAAATTTTCCCACCATATTTTTAAAACAAATAGACTCCTTACACTTAAAGATCTCCAAATGCTCAAAGCTACACAAGAAGGAATCATGCATATCTTCTCCTAGACAAGTACCTCTGAATTAGAGTTTTGTCTCTCTCCAAGTAAAATCAGGTTCTGATACCTCAAGTAGATCTCATGGACTCTCATATGCTTCAAAGTATCTTCATACTAAAATTCAAGCATTGATTCATAGGATTGCTCAATCAATTGCTCAGAAGGTCAAAAGTCGACCATGCTAGGTACAAAGTCAACTATGGTCAACCTACAGTCAAAACTCCCGATTTTTGGTAAACATTAATGTTTTGAAGTTATATTCGTCATTTGATCAAGGTTTGATCATGATTCATCAAGAAAACTTAAGATTGAATCAAAAGTCAAAGTTTCTAAATTAGGGTTTTGTACTAAAAGTCAATTGAACTTTGACTGGCCATAACTCTCACATGGTTCATCATAAATTCCCCAATAAAAGCTCATCCTCAAGTAAATTCAATTCTCTACAACTTTGATGTTGGACCCAAGGTCAAGAAATGCTTCCGCATAAGAGATATAAGTCAAAACATTACCGGTCCTTCTAGAAGCTCGCAAAAAGCTATTTTTTGTCAAGAGCCATATCATCAAGATAAAATCTCCAAATGAAAAATATGTCCCAAAGTGGCTTGTATAGGACATCTCGGGATTTCCAAAAAGTCCTTAAACACTTTCATAGGGTTAAAATTGAGAGAGATATGCATTGTTGAAGTTGAGCAATTTTTGAGAAAATGCATGAAGCCAATCTTGAGCAATCTTGGATTATTTTCAAATGGGCCTTATTGCTTGAGCTATCCACGTGATAATAAGCCCAAGAGAGTTCTTTTAGTCAAATATAATCATTTTTGTGATATTATTTCATTTTATATTTGATTTTATTCAATTAATTTCAAATAAGAATCAAGTAAAATCCTAAAATAATTATACAATGATCATTCTTCTTTATTAATTCAAATAAAATCGCCATGAGTGCACGAGAAATATGCATGGAATTGGAGTGAGCTCAAATTGGAAAGAATAGGTGCAAAAATCATATCAATTTTCCTCATGATCAAAGATTGATTGCTTTCCAAAATCATTGACCTAATTTTACCCTCTATATATTCTCACATCACTCTACATGAAGAAGCCACGAAAACCTTGCCTCAGAGAAGCTCTCCAAGTTTCCAAAAAAAATCCAAAAACTAGGGCGTCAAAAATCTTTCTCCACAGTAGCTATCCAGGAGTTATAATCGTTCAACCACGTTCCTGAGGACCCCAGGAGTCTATCCCACCCAACACAGAAGCTCAGAGTACGTGGAAAGGACAATAACTAGTCACTCACAGTTTTCTTTTTCTCTTGAAATTCAAAATTTTAATCCAAACACTTTCCATGGATTCTATGCATATATACATACTCATGATGATGTTTAGACTCGTTTAGGATCACTGTTTGTGGAGTTTGATGCAGGAATGTGTAGACGCCATTGTTAGGGCTCCAAGGTAGGGGATCTTCGTATTCGCAGTTGCAAGACATTTCAGGGCAAGATGAAGCCACCATTGAACTCGTTGGGTGTCATTTAGTTAATTTGGGACGTTTTCTTATTTGTTTTGACGCGTTTTGCAGGTTTTGGATGTTGGTGTTCGCCGGAGAGGGTGACCGGAGGTCACTGTTCTAGTGGCGTTTGGTTTTCTAAATTTTCTTTGACTCTGGCGTGGCACTTCCAAGGATCCACATTGGTCAGTCAAAGTTGTCGTATTCTCTCTCCGTGTACGATTGGCCCGTCGCAGCATAGAGGGTTCCACGTTGACCTTCATTATTCAGCACACAGTTTAAAATTTATTCTTCAGGTTTCATTTCGTTTACAGCGAACACACACAGTCCAGATGGAAAGCATCCTCACTTGCAACGTTCAGGTCCTTAGTTCAAACATGGCTAGGACCATTTTTGTTTTTTTCCTAATTTTCTTTGTTTTTTTTAACTTTTTAATTTCTCTTTTAATTAAACATAGTAATTAATTTAGATAATCTCATATTTAGGTAGTTAATTAGGCCATTAGACTAATTACCTAGAAAATTAGGGTTAATATTTTAGTTAATTTAATTTAACAAATTTAATTAGTTAATTTAGGTTAAATAATTTAGGTTTAATTTAATCGATAATTACAATTTAGGGATTATAGCTAATTGATTCTTTTAATTAATTTAATAATTAGGGCAATTAGGATTTAATTAACTTAGTCATTAGGGTTTTCTAAATAATTTATTTACATAGTTAAACTAATTAATTAATTAGCTAATTAATTTATATTTAAGTTAAATTAGGATTAGTTCGATAATTAAATTAATTTAGGTTTTCCCTTTAAACTTCTCCAAATTCTAATTTTCTCCTGATTTTCTTCTCCCTCTCTAAATCTCTGTGATTGTCGCATGCGTGTTTACTTACTGTCTTTTTATTCTTATTTAAAATTCTAAAAATCGATGTATAGGTCGCAAGGATATTTTTTTAATAGCTTAGGTTTACTTTCCGCGCCTTTAATTTTCTGCAAATATTATACTGTTTAGATGTATGCTTAGGATTTCTTGGCAAGATAAAATCAATTGCTAGCTAACCTTAACTCAAGATAAATTAAATACTCGAATCTAACACACTTGCACTCACTCACCTTTAGGGTATCCCCTCTTGGTTGCCTTCTCGATCAAATAGTCAAGTCCCTCGAAGTGTAGGGATACCTTAGCACTTATTGCCTACGATTCGAAATCATCATTGTCCCTTCGGAATAAAAGATCATGGTCCCTTCGAGTTTCCTATGATAAATAATCTTGTCCCATGAGTTGCCTTCGATTAAATGGTGATAGTCCCTTCAATGCTAAGGTATCCTTACTGGTTGCCTGTATGACTATTCATATCTCATAGGACTTCCTACCCTCTTTATGGTATGGATAGCCCCTATGACAATTCGATGACCCTTCGATGACCCTCACATCTAATGTATAGGACTACCTACCCTCAAATGGTATGGATAGTACTATCTCCCAAGGAAAAACTTTAAATTATGGGAAAGACCTTACGAACTTAGGGTAAGAACTCTTAAGTGCTTGCTCACAATCAATTCAAATAAATCAAACGCTTTTTCACACCATGTTTTCTAACATTGTCTTTTTAGACATCCTCAAAATCAAACTGGTTTTTTTTAAACACACACGACACTTTTCAAACATTTCAAAACAAACAAAGTGAGCTAAGCAATTAAGAGCCCATGGATAACCATGGATGTAAAGGGTGCTTACACCTTCCCTTTGCATAACCTACCCCCCGAACTCAATCTGTTTTCAAAGAAGGTCTTTCCTGTTCTTTTATGCCTTTCCTAATTGGATAGAATAAAAGTCGGTGGCGACTCTTGCACACCGCTACATTGTTTGCAAAATATAAAGTCAGTTATCCCGGCGTATTACACCGTTCAACATGTACTAACTAAGTTGTCCCTCGTGGGAAGGTTCTCTATACGGAACACAACCTATCTAAGGACGATGCCAGATGAATTGAAATCCCTACAGGCTAGGGATGAAAGATGTATAAATGGAAATCTAAACCCCACATGTTAGGGGGTGCGCAAGAGCAAGCATGGGGTGACCGTTCAAGACAGTCACGAGATCTCATGGCCATCGAGAGGCCAATTGACGTATGCTAACGAAGATGTCCTTCGTGCCAAGAATGCGATCTGGCTAGGGAGTGTGTAGATATAGGCATCGGGTGACTATTCAAGACAGCCACTAGGTCTCATGGCCATAGGGAGGCCAATTGACGTGCATGAATGGAAATGTAATTCGTGGGAAGGACATGATCTTGGAAATAGAATCCCTACAGCTAGGGAATGCATAGAAAGACCTGCAGAATTAAAACTCAGATATTCATAGTATATAAATTGCAAACATATAATAAGCATCTAACCCTAAGTTCATAAGTAAGGTATGACGACATAAGGTAGTCTGTTAGAACAAGATTTGTTCTGATCAATATTCTTAGTTTTGATGATAATAATGTATATGAATTTTGCTTGAGATAATATGGTATTCTAATCCATGCAATTTCCATTTCAGGAAATATATAAAGAGTATGCACAAAATCAGCGCAAGAAGCACTGACTCAGAAGGTTCTAGTATGCAACATCAAAACATGCTCTCGCAAGACATCAGAACATGGTCAAGCAGAATCAGAACATGGTCTATGGAAGCATCAGAAGAACTTGAGATCTGAAGCAGAAGCACTGAAGTTCTCATGGTATCACGCTAGAAGCTCTTCAAGGTCAGAAGACAAGAAGATGCTCTGCACCAAGCTGTTTGACTCTGATTATATTCAAACATTGTTTACACAAAGATCAGATCAGAAGCAAGTACAAGATGGCAGGCTACGCTGACTGACAAAAGGAACGTTATAAGCTATTAAAGGCAACGTCAGTAGACACAGCAAAAGCAAGGCTCGAGGTAGTTGACAAAAGAGTGAAACATTAAATGCAATGTTGTACGAAACACGCAACGCATTAAATGCTCCCAATGGTCATCTTCTCAAACGCCTATAAATAGAAGTTCTAATGAGAAGCTGAAATCAACACTTTGCGCAAACATACAGAAACGCTGTCAAATTCTAAAAGCTCTCAAACTTCATCTTCAACCTCACTTCATTACTGTTGTAATATCTTAGTGAGATTAAGCTTAAACTTAAGAGAAAAATCACAGTTGTAATAATAGATTATTAAGAAGCATTGTAACTCTTATAAGAATTTGTTTACATTAATTTGTAAGAACTAGAGGAGATCAAGTTGTGATCGGATTCTCTAGAAAGTCTTAGAGGGTATCTAAGCATTGAGTTCCTAGAGTGATCAGGTTGTGATCAGAATACTCTAGAAGACTTAAAGGTTATCTAAGTGGAAAATCATTGTAATCTTGTGTGATTAGTGGATTAAATCCTCAGGTAAGGTAAATCACTTCAAGGGGGTGGACTGGAGTAGTTTAGTTAACATCGAACCAGGATAAAAATCATTGTGCAAATTGTTTTTATCTTACAAGTTTTTAAAGCTACACTTATTCAACCCCCCCCCCCTTTCTAAGTGTTTTTCTATCATTCATAGTCTACCCTTCTCACAGGTGGTTCTAAAAAGGTCTCATGGGGTCGTTCGTAGCCTCCGAGACTTTTTGTCTCTTTGGATTTTAGAACAACTCATTTGCCCACGAGGTTCGAGTTTTAGGGGTAGGTTCCTAGAGAGATCAACTAAACACCAAGTCTCATTTTGGACATTTCCGGATATTCAATCCACTCTGAGTGGAATTATCAATAAGACTCGTAGGTGATGCAAGTCTCCCCTGGTCTTAAGGATAATTCTCACACTTAGTTTTAACCTCAATTTATATATGCCAAGAATACAATAAAAATAAATATGCAATTAAACAGATATTTATTTAAATTGCTGTAAATAAATAAAAAACTGTAAATAAATAAATAAATAAAAGAAAATTAAATATTTAATAAAAAAACCTAAACCCTAACCCCAAAATCCTAACCCTGAAATTTTAGCCAAACCTTAATAATTAACCTTGTACCCTAAACCTTAAACCAAACCTAGGAGCATAATAATTCACCAATTGTTTTATCCCAAGCAGAGTCCCAGCTATAGCAACCTGCCATAAAAAATTAGAATTTTAGAGTCGTCACCTATTCTACCAGGGCGAATAGGAAACCCTACGAAGTTTTAAATAATTCTGGGTAAGTTATTATATTCAGGTTAAGGGAAGGTGTTAGGAACCCTTAACCCTTTCCTAAGATTTTGAGTTTAAGGCAAAATTTGTGGCTAAAAATGTTAAGGTAAGGTTTATGCTTTCAAGGGTGAATGATAAAATTCGAACCTAATTAGAGTTTTGGGGAAGCGGACTCGTCTTGGTTATCCAAGTATCTACGTACCTCCTTAGGGAGGACCAGAGTCTACGTAGTTCACGGTAGGGTTGTACGCCTTAGAGTTAGTATGAATGTGTGAATGTATTTTGAGTTACCTTATCGCAGTTTTGAAATTCGTAGTTTGTAATTTTGTAAAAGAAATTGTGTTTTAATATAGCGTATAACCCTAATTATAATATGTTTCATTAATCGCGGTGATCAATAGGTTTGATCAACATAATTAACAATTTGAAAGAATTGCTAATTATTCTAATCGATTGATTCGATTATCACCATTAGCAAATAAATGTGTTTTAATAGATTATTTGAATTATTTTGGGAATTAAATTATTTTATTATTAACCATCGCAACCAATTAGTTTGATTAAAACGATTAATAAATTAATGAAGGATTGTTAAGTATCCTAATCGATCGATTCGATTATAACCATTAACAAATTGATTGTATTTTAAATGGATTATTAATATGAAGGAAATTAATTATTGTTAATTATCGTAATCAATAGGTTTGATTAAGACAAATAACGAATTTATGAAGATTACTAATCATCGTAACCAATCGAATCGGTTAAAACCACTAGTAAATAAACTTATTTGGATATATTATTTAATTAATTAAATAATTGATTATTAATCATCGCGATCGATTAATTCGATCGAAACGATTAATAAATTAACCCTAATACTAAATTATAATTTAAATTAATCACTCGTTAAGTTAATTATTAACCTAAATTAGATTAATTATCTAATTAACCTAATTAAAATTATTAATGAAACTTAAATTCAATTCTAACTTAAAAAAGAAAAGAAAAGAGAAAATATATTTATAAAAAGAAAAATAAAGAAGAACCTGGCACCAATCCTGTGTAGCTCATCCTTGATGGACCATGGTGCGCCAACATCTTCTATTGCATTGGATCAGATAGTGGTATGATCCTATGGTGATGATTGAAGGGTATATGGTGGAGCGCACAGAGTCATGCATACTGGATCTGAGAGCCAAGTTTGTTAAAAAAATAAAATGTCTCGCCTGGGTATCGAACCCAGGCTCTTTCGCCTGCTGCCCACCGGAGACACTTTCCACCATGCCATGATTCATTCGTTGCTACTAATTTAAAAAATAAACATTATATAAAAAAACGAGCCACTCAAAATTCAAACACAAAATGCGTGCGACCAGCCTTCTCCTTCGTGTGAATTCTTGCAAAAATGAAGCACTTCTAGCCACAGTTTTTCGTGCGTGGCTAAAACCCCACGCTCATTACACCTACAAATTACAGCCAAGCAACACCAAAAAATATCCCAAATTAATTAAACACTGTCCCCTGAGCACGAAAACACGATTAATTTGGGTTAATTGGGTCTCTAATTATGCAACCCCAAATCGTGAACCAGAAACCCTAGCCATGGTGGTTCTTTCAAACAAGCACCAAAATCAAATTTACTCTCCAGAAAGATCATCAATATCAATATAAACACAAATATATGAACAAAATTCATTCATAATGCATGAAAGAACGTAATCGACATAAAAAAATTTTGAAAAAAATGTGGCCTCTGAACGTGTGTTCTTGGTGATCCAGGGCCTGGTAATGATTAGTATAGTTTCAAGATGTCCTCAGGAATGTGTTTGGATCAATAGAATTTCTTGAATTGGCCTCAATCCTCCAATCCGAAAATCACTTTTTGTCCACCTTTTAAAGCTTTTTGTATTGGTCTTAGAGGCAGGAAATTTTGTTCCCTTGCATTTGGTTGTGTTTGTACTTATATATGGAGTAGAATATGTTAACAAATTTGCATGGAATCTCCATTGAATCAAATATTGGAAATTTGGAAAATATGATCCATGAAACTTTCTAATTTTGATCCAATATTGACCCAATCATCCCAATTCCAATTTGCACGAAATTGAATGTAAAATATTATGTAATTGCTATTTGGAGTTGATCTTTATGAGGTCTTCAATCAAATATTTGATTTTCCACTTGATTTATATAACTTTAATCACCATATAAATGAATAAAAAACCATATAAAATCAAATAAAACTTAATAATTCGTGGCAAATGAATTTGGTGACTTGGATAACTTGTGGATCAAGATTAGATCTTAAAAAGTTAGGCCCATTTATAAGAAAATCTCATTTGAACCATTTTTGTTTCACATTTTGCCTTCAAAATTGTCCAAGTTTGACAAGGCATGTCTCCCTTTATTTTTAGGATATGGAAGAGTTCTATGACTTTTTGGAAACCTCAAGATGTCCTCTATAAGCCACTTTGGAACCTTTTTTCAATTTGAAAATTTTATCTTGATGATATGGTCTTTGACAAAAAACTGCTTTTGGTTGACTTTTGAAAAGGACCTATAATACTTTTGTACCACATCTCTCAAATGAAGCATTTCTGGCCTTGGCATGTGAGAGACAAATTTGTAGAGAATTCAATTACCTTCAAGATAGGCTTTGAGTGAGAAATTTCTGACATTCCATGTGAAAATTAGGATTGGTCAAAGTTTAGTTGACTTTTTAGACCAAAAACCCTAATTTAGCAACTTTGAATCTTGTTGGTTTTGAAGCTTTCCTTGATAAATCATGATCAACCTTTGATAAAATGATGAATGATACTTCAAAATAAGGATGTTGACAAAAAATAAGGAGTTTTGGTTGTGATTTGACCATAGTTGACTTTTAGGTCAAACTAGTCGACTATTGACTATCTGAGCATCTGAATGAGCAATCCTTGGAATTGAAGTTTGAATTTTGGAATGGAGATAGTTTAACATATAATGAGCCAAATGAAATCCATTGGAAACCTTGATTCACCAATTCTCTTAAGAGAATGCAAAACCTTAGTTCGGAAGGTCCTTGGTTAGGAGAGTGTGCCTTGGGTTAACCCTTGAGCCTTGAGTCATTGTATGAGTTTGAAAGTGAAATGGGATGGGAAAATTTTGGGGTATGACACCAACTCCTCACATTACTTCTCTTTTATTTTTCTATTTTATTATTTTGATTCACAATACGTCCACCAAGGTAATTTACATTGCCAGTTTGAACATATCCCATAGATTGTAAGTTGAGGCATCCATTGTTCTTAAAATTATCTCTCTGTCATTTTTCCGAACCAAATTATAAAGTGTATAACTAAAACTTGTATTCTGTAATTAACTTAAAATTGTTAGTGCGTGAGGCAATTTTAGTGAGATGAAAGAAAGAAAGAAAATAAGGAGATAAGAATTTATATTCACTTGAATTGTAATGGATCATAATTAAAAAGTAATAGTAGCTTCTTTGCTATTAGAGTCTCGTTGAAATAGGATTTGTCTTGCAGCCTTCATATATGGACACCCTTGGTTCACTCATGTATATGCTCACTAATCTGAATGTGAAATGTATATCAGGTCAGTTGTTACTGATATACCTCAGAGTTCCAACTATTTGTTTAAACAAAGATACATCGACTTTGTCTTCCTCTCCATGGCTCTCCAACTTCAAATTTGGTTCGATAGATGAAGATGTTGGAGTCGAATCATCCACTTTGAATATCTTGAGTATCTCTTTGACATACTTCCTTTGATGTAGCACCATACCTTGCTTCAAAAATTGAAATTCCATGCCTAAGACATAAGACGAATTTCCCATATTCGACATTTCAAATTCTCTCATCATCATCTCTTTGAACTTCGACAAATTCTTCAAGCTATTTCTAGTTACCAGCAAGTCATCGACATATAAGTAGATGATTGTTAGTTATATCTTATGCCACAGTCTGAACATAGACACCATACTCAGATTTTCATTTTACGAATCCCAATTCCACTAAGTATGATTTGATCTTCTTGTTCCATGCCGTAGGTGCCTGCTTGAGACCATAAAGCGCTTTCTGCAACTTATTTACTTTACCCGCTTCCTTATGAATCACAAGCCTTGTAGGTTGTGTGGCATATACCTCTTCGTGTAAAGGATAATTTAGAAATGCTGATTTCACATCTAAATGAAATGTCGACCAACCTTGGTTGCATGCCAAGGCTACCACTAGTCGAACAGTCTCCAATCATGCTATTAGAGAAAATATTTCATAGTAGTCGATTCCTTCTCTTTAAAGAACACCTCGAGCTACTAACATTTCTTTATGTCTTACTATCAGCATTGTGTTTCAACTTGAACACCCACTTTACTTTGATAGCTTTTGCATATGCTGACAATTTGACTAATTCCCATGTGTTGTTTCATTTGATTTCCTATAACCCTTCGACCATAGCAGACTTCCATTGTTTAATATTTAAATCCTTACTATACTTGATTGGTTCATCACCTGCAAGTAAAGAAAAATGAACCAGTTCTCCATCTGGTGTGACTTCATCATTACCAGCCACTTCATAGTCTCGAAGTCTTGCTGGAATAATTCGAGTTCTTTGAGGTCTTTGGCTTGTGCTAGCCACACCCTCTTCGACTTAGACATTGTCGGGAATGTATGCAACAACATCGACTTCGACTTCATCAGTTTCTTTGTTGATACCATAACTCATCAATGGTTTGTTGATTGCATCACCATAATTACAATCCCATGAAGAATTTTCATCAATCACAATATATCAACTTAACACATTCTTCTCATTAATTCGATTGAATAGCCTGTATGCACCCGTCTTGTGATAGCCTACCAGAATCATAGGTTCACTCTTGTCATCAAGCTTCATTATTCTTGCATCAGGAACATGCTTGTAACACGTATAGCCAAACACCTTCAAATGACTTACTGATGGTCGTTTGTCACTCCACACTTCTTCAGGAACCTTGATCTTCAAAATTTTGGTAGGGAACCTGTTCAAGATATAAATTGCAGTCGAAGTAGCTTCACCCCATAAAGATTTGGCAGATTCTTCTGCTTCAGCATGCATATTTCCATATCCAATATGGTTCAATTCCTTCTTTCTGCAGGTTCATTATGTTGAGGTGTATAAGGAGCAGTTACCTCATGATCAACACCAAGTTCTGCACATAATTCTTCAAACATCTTGGATGCATATTCACCACCTCCATTTGTTCGCGGAACTTTGATCTTCTTCTCACTCTAGTTTTTGACAAGTATCTTGAATCTCTTAAAGATTTCAAATACTTCGTCCTTTATCTTGATCACATAGATCCACAACTTTTAACTAAACTCATGGACAAATGAAACAAATTATATGTTTTCACCAATGGTATGTTCTTAGAATGGACCACATACATCTAAGTGTACCACTTCGAGTAAGCATGATGATCTCATTGGCATAGTCGAAGCGAAAGAATTTTTGGATTGCTTTCCAACTAAACAACCTTCACTGAATTTGTCAAGCATCTCAAGACTTGGAATAACAGTAACCACATCTTGAGTAATCAGTTAATTGAGTGATTGAAAAGTTCAAATGTCCAAACCTCAAATGCCACAACCAACTATGCTTGTGGTCGACAATAGTTTTTAGACGTTGTACTTCAATCGAACTATTCATGGTCTTAAATGTATTGTTTTTCGATAGAGGAGATTCAGATACCAAATTATTCTGGGTGTCGGACAATTTTAAAACTCCATCTTTCATGACAACTGAGAAACCTTTCTCGACTAGTTGTCCAACACTTAGAAGGTTTCATTTTATTCCAAGTACATAGAGCACATCTTTATGTTTATGATGCCAGTACCTTCGACTCGTCAAAATCTGCCAACCATACCTTTTGACCAGTCATGTGATTTGAGCAACCTGAGTCGAGGAACCAGATCTTGGATTCGACATTGTAATCTGCAAATGTAGCCATAACCACCATCCCAGAATCATCTGAATCTTGGCGTGCAAGGTTCACTCCTTCGTCCTTTCCTTTTGTAGATTCATTGTCTTTCTTGTACCAACAGTTCCTAGTCATGTGACCCCACTTTTCACAGTTATAACTGTACATACCTTTGTTATCTTCTTTGATTTTTTTATGGTTTCCTCCTCTTCTTTTCTACCAAGACTTCCTTCCCTGAGTCTTATCTCCTTTACCTTTGAACTTGATGGAACCACCATTCTTTTTCCATGACTGAGCTTGCAATGCTTGTATCGAGTTTTAAATTCCTTTCCTTTCGACAATTATAATATCATGCGCTTCCAACGAACCAACCAAATCTTCCAATTTTAAGATTTCAAGTTGATTAAATTCTTAAATAGCTATAATAACATGATCAAAATGAGAGGTCAACATACGCATTACCTTATCAATTATCATCTTATCAATTATATCTAATATCTCAAAAAAAAAAAAATTACAAACTCAATTTAATTGATGTTCTTATGATAATTGATATATGAACTCATTGACTGATCATATAACACATTGGCGGCATCGATATGAAAGAAGACATTTTAACTTGTATAATTAATTTTTCAATAGTGAAAGACCTACCTCTTCGTTGAGATCCAAGTTTGCTTCAAAGAAAGATTTTATAGTCCTATATTCTTCCCAATAACCATTGAAAAGACACATACATGTGATGAAATACAAGGGTCAACCTTGATTGTTTACTATAAAAACAGAATATGATAAAATTCAACGCATCAATCAAAAGTTTCCTTAACTTGAAAATAATTTACAGCCATGAAAGACATTTAACCAAAATTATCTGCATTAGGATAATAGATTCAGAAAAGTTAATAAAATCGGTCATTGGATTTTGCATGGTTTACAATATTATGATTCTGGTGGTGTATAATGCTCCATATTTGTGTGGGAAATTTTGAATCGAACAAAAAGTGATTTGCCATCAAAATTTACATTTCTAATTATGATCCTTTTCTAAAATTTAATATAGATATGTAGTTTCATGATATGCTAAAACAATCAATTAGTCATATTTAAATGTCAAATTCTAATATGACTAAAATAATAATGTAATTATTGCTGCAAAATAATACTGTTATGGAGACACATGCTAAGTCATGTTACTATTTGGCATTTCTATTATAAAAACTGTTGTGAAAAATGATGTCAAGAACAAAATATAAAATGAATTAGGGAAGATAAGAAGAACACAAGAATTGGTTATAGCTACTATTCTTTTACTTTCTCTTAGAAAACAAGATTACAAGTTTACAAGAATAACAAATAACCTCTCTCAGCCTAAATTAGGATTTGCAGCTTAGCAATGATGAGAGACTAGTATGCTATTTATAATAAAACCTAACATACTAACTAATTGACTTTTTTCACAAGGCCTATTACAAAATCCAACTTAATAAACAAGCTAACTTAACAAATTAGGATTTAAACACTAAACCTAATTTAACATGCTAACAACCCTAGCATCTTCGACACAAGCATGTGAACAACCTTCGACTTCATGCTTAATCTTGTCGAACCAAGAAGCTACCCTTCGACCATACTAGAGTTCGATCCAATATCTCACAAATCTCCACCTTGGATCTAACTCTACAACCTCAAGGGAACAAACAAGCTTTCTTCATGCAGCTTTATCAACTGCACATAGTGGAAAAACTTGCAACTCGGCAATGTCTTGGTGATCATATCACCAGCATTGTCTTCAGTCGAAACCTTCAGCACTTGAACTTCTCCACGCTCGATTACTCCTCTGACGAAATGCATCCTCACATCAATGTGCTTAGTTCGCTCATGATAGGCTGAATTCTTCGACAAATGTATTACACTTTGACTATCACATTTAACAGTGATATCTCGACCTTGAAATTTCAGCTCCTTCGCAAAACCTTCAAGTCACAATGCTTCTTTCACAGCTTCAATTAGGGCAATATACTCCGCTTCAGTGGTTGATAGAGCAACAACCTTCTGAAGTGTTGCTTTCCAACTAATTGTTGTGCCAAACATAGTGAAAACATATCCAGAAATAGATTTTCTGGAATCCATACAACCTACATAATTAGAGTCGACATATCCTTCAACTTCTGCTTTACTATCTTCACCCAAGGCTCCACCATAAATAAGGACTCTGTTCAGAGACCCATTTATGTACCTTAAAATCCACTTCAATGCTTGCCAGTGAGCCTTTTCAGGATTTGCCATGTACCTGCTTATAAGACTCATTGCATATGCTATGTCGGGTCTAGTACATACCATAACATACATCAAAGAACCAACTATATTAGCATATGGGATGCTATTCATATAGGCTCTTTAGACATCAATAATGGGACACTGATCAATACTCAGCTTGAATTGAGGGTTTGTCAGAGTCATAACTGGCTTCGAATTCGACATACTAAACTTTTCGAGAATCTTTCGTAGATATGCCTCTTGAGATAAGCATAACTTCAACTTCTTTCTATCTCTTAGAATGTCAATTCCATGAATCCTGGAAGCAGCTCTCAGATCCTTCATATTGAACTCCTTATTGAGTTCAGCCTTCACCCTAGTCACATCTTCAACATTGTTGCTTGCTATGAGAATATCATCTACATAAAGCAACAAAAAAAATGAATTACCAGGTCGAAATCTGAAGTAAACGCAGTGGTCGAACTGGCTTCTAATGAAACTTTTGTGTGTCATGAACTTGTCGAATCTCATATTCCACTGTCGAGGAGATTGTTTCAGCCCATACAAAGATCTCTTTAACTTGCACACATAATCTCCCTTCCCCTTTTCGACATACCCTTCAGGTTGCCTCATCAGGATCGTTTCATCTATATCACCATACAAGAACGCAGTCTTCACATCCATCTGTTCCAGTTCAAGATCGAACTATGCCACCATGGCAAGCAACATTCGAATGGACCTATGCTTCACAACAGGAGAAAACACATCATTGAAGTCGACACCTTCTTTCTGAGTGAAACCCCTTGCAACTAACCTTGCCTTGTATCTTTTCGACGTCACTCCTTCAATTCCTTCCTTAGCTTTGAAAATCCATTTACAGCTGACTAACCTTACCCCAGCAGGTTTTTTGATCAGTTCCCAAGTATGATTATCATGAAGAGATTTCATCTTATCACCCATGGCCTTCAGCCATTCAGTCTTATTTCGACTCCTCATAACTTCCTTGTAGTCTCTAGGTTCTTAGTCTAGAACCTCACATGCAAAGATCAAGGCATAAGCTATAAGATCTGTATATCCAAGTCTCTGAGGTGGTTTGATGGCTCTTCTCGACCTATCTCTTGACAATAGGTAGTCATCGACAGTTTCCTCAATTTCCTCAGCATCTTCTGCTTCTTCTTCGACTTCATCAAGGATATGCAATTCAACATCAACATGCTCCACCTTAACAAAAATCTCTACCTGTTCCAGCTCTTCGTCAGATGTTTCCGTATTTCGACCAAAATCATCAGTTTTCTTAAAAGCCATTTCAGCTTCATTGAAAACTACATATCGACTGGTGATACACCTCTTGTGACTTGGCTCTAGGCACCATAGCCTATAAGCTTTGACTCCTTCAAGGTATCCTATGAACATGCATTTCAAAGCTCTAGGTTCGACTTTGTCTTGCCTAATGTGAGCATAGGCTACGCAGCCAAATACTCACAGTTTGTCGAGATCTGGTGGATGTCCCAACCAAACTTTTTCAGGTGTCTTCATATATAACGCTGTCGAAGGACATCTGTTTATCAGATATGTTGCTGTCGAAACAGCCTCATCCCAGAACACCTTCTTTAACTCAGCACTAGTCAACATGCATCTGACTCTCTCCAAAATAGTTCGATTAAACCTTTCAGCCAAACCATTTTGTTGTGGAGTACCTGCAGTAGTTCCGTGCCTTGCAATACCAGAGGCCGCACAAAAACTATCAAACGCCTCATTGCAAAATTCAAGGCTATTGTCGGTTCTCAACCTCTTGACTTTTCTGCCAGTTTGATTTTCGACCAGAGTCTTCCAACTTTTGAAATTATCAAAAGTTTCATCCTTAGTCTTCTGGATGAATTCTCATAAATTTCTGGAATAGTCATCAACTATGGATAGAAAATACATTGCTCCTGAATGTGATGGACACCTTGCAGCCCCCCAAAGATCAGCATAGATGTAATCAAGGGATCCATGTGTTCTTTGTTTACCTTTGTTGAACTTCGCTCTGCAAGATTTTCCAAATACACAGGGTTCACAAAACTTCAACTTTTCAACTTACAGTTTAACGGGAATTAAGAAGCTATAACTTGTAATTTCAAATTTTCATCTCAATTATTTCCATATTATTGGCGAGCTATGTAACAAAACCCTATTTAAGACAAAATAAAAGTTATATTGCTATTTCTTTTTTGACGTTATTGACATCGAGACAATGATTTGGTGTGACTTCAACATTAATTTGATTGACATGTTAAAGTATGATTTGACGAGAGTGACTTCGTGGGTTAGAATAATATTAACAAATAAACCTTATCTTCAATGGTAAGGTTTTTTTTATCTTTACTACAGTAGTGAACATAAAAAAATCAGAAGTATTTAAATATTAAAAAGTGATATTGAATTGTTGGACTTAAACATTATTTTATGGGTGGAATTAGGAAATTTATCATACATTTCAAAGTCAAGTCTGCTAAATTGAGTATAATATTGTTGGCTGAGTTCGAAGTTATTCGAACAGGTCATTAGAATTTCTACAGATTCAATTTATGATCTTTTAGAATTAGACCTTAAAAGTCGTTAAATATTGAACAAAAGAAAAATATAAATCAAATATTTTTTTTGGAACAAGTTAGAAATTGAACATAAAAAAAAAAACACCATTCATTAGGGAAGACAAAACTATTACCATTTTAAGAGAAGTGATTAGTCAAAATTGTCAAAATTGTTTCATTTTGTTCTATACAAACTAGTTTATCTATTCTTGCTAATTAGATGTTTTCTGTTTTAGTTTATAGACTCTGTTTTTGTGAGAT